>NC_050187.1:5000-7500 GCF_008315115.2 Sander lucioperca | reverse complement strand
CCAAAATTTTCAGCCCCTCCATACGTTCACCTACAGTTCTAAATAAAGAACCTACGGTTCTCTCACACTCATTAGCAGGTGTGGTGATCAATGATCAAAGAGAGGCTTAATAAGTGCTAAAGGAACATCTGTGATCTATAGAGAAGATAGTCTAGTGGATAGGGCACGTGCCTTTGGTGTGGCAAATCCTGGTTTGAATCCCACTGGGTTACATCAGTCAATGTGTCCCTGATCAAGATGTCATTTCACTTTTTCAACTTATTCTTACGGATTTAAGCTATTCAACCAGTTTAGCTTTAACAATTCAGCTATTCATGTTTTATTTTGGCTCTCTCTTTTTCCTCTCCTCTCTTTCTCTCCTCTCTTCTCTCCTTCTCTCTGTCCTCTCTTTCCCTTTGTTCAGCCCCATTCTTTTTACCTAATATATTTCACATCTCATATCAGCTAGATTGATGCTTTTTCGTTCTATGCAGTGTCTGATAATAATACAAAGTATTTCTTCTTTCAGCCGTTTTAGGTAATTCATTTCAACCTTCATCTTTGACAGTATTACAATTCAGCTTCAAGCTTTTCTAACAATGTATTTTAGCTCTTCACTTGGGTAATGCAGTTTAGCTTCCAACTCTAACAATTTTCCTGATTTTTTAGCGTGTAGTGCATTTGAGCTTTAAGATTTTTCGTACTATTGTTTCATATTTCTGCATTTGTGAGTGATTATCGGTTAGAAAATATACTCAGACCTCACAATGTTCTACGTCTTTTGTCATTATTCAACTTTTGAAGCCAACAGTTCAGTTTAGCATAAGCTTTTAACTTTTTAATGAAATTCATACGTATTAAAACGATTTCCACTTTTTCAACTATTCTCACTACTTCAACTTCTTCTTACTGATTTAAGCTATTCAACCAGTTTAGCTTTACCAATTCAGCAATTCAGCATTCCCACGCATTTTCCGCAGGAAATGCATTTTCTAGTTCTTCTTATATCTTATTCTTCTTATTCCGTACGTTTTTTGGCTCTCTGTAACTTCTGCATACGTTCAGCTATTAAAACCATTCAACTTTTAAAATGTTCAGCTCTTTCAGCTAATGATGGGACTTCTTTAACTTTTTTTCTACTATTTATACTTTTTAAAATATTCAGCTTTTTATGACTTTTTTTTAACATTGATGTCAATGAGAGCATGCTTCAAATCCTTAAAATCTTCTTCCGCTCCCAAAATTTTCAGCTCCTTCATACTTTCACCTACAGACGCCAAACAAACTTTAAAATGTTCACAAAATATTCAGTTATCCGGCTCTATCTTTTCAGTTTGATATGTTTTACAGTTTTTGTGAAAAAGTTGTTTAAGTTTAGTGATCATTTCAGGATTTTTCTGCGTTTCTAGTGAGTGTGTATTGCGTCTCCTAGAGTGGATGATGTCATCGCCAGTGCACAGAACGTTCAAAAAAATATCTTTGTCCCCTCTCTATAAATTGCTCTCACGCCCACAATATCTACTTGTCATACACAATTTATACATCAAAACGTAGGTATTTTTGTCTAGTTTCAGGCAATGTGCACCGAAACGCAGAGCGAACCACTTTTTTAAATCGCTGATATGCCTACATTTTTAAGTTTATCAACATAAATCTTACATGAATACGTTCACAAAGGTCTTGTGTCTCTAACGGTGAAATCGGTGTTTCGATAGCATGTACTGTTGTGGATTTATTAAGGCTTGTTTGAAGGGTTGTTTGAAGGGTTCTCTCACACTGTCTGTCACTCAGCAGTAGCAGGTGTGGTGCAGTTTAACAGCAGGTGACACGGTCGTTAACTGATTAAAGGATGTTTATAAACACTCGTCACCATGACAACACTTTCACAGACAGCAGCAGCAGTCTTTCAGCCTTTTCAGACATTTCTGCATTTGTGAGTCATTATCAGTTAGAAAATATACTCAGACCTCACAATGTTCTACATCTTTTCCAATTCTTACAATTTCCCCTTTTTCAAAAAATCTGTCTCTGAATAGCTGTAGCGTGCCACAGGTGACATATTAACAGCAGGTGTGTTAATGACAGATCAAAGAAAGGCTTTATTAGAGCTGAAGGAACTCCAGTCAGCTATACTGATGATAGCATAGTGGATATGTTGTATGCCTTTGGTGTGGGAGACATGGGTTCAAATCCCACTGTGATACACCTGTCAATGTGTCCCTGACCAAGATGTTATTTCCCTTTTTCAGCTATTCTCACTACTTCAGCTTATTCTTACGGATTTAAGCTACTCAACCAGTTTAGCTTTAGCAATTCAGCTATTGACGTTTTATTTTGGCTCTCCGTAACTTCTACATACATTCAGCTATTAAAACCATTCACCTTTTAAAATGTTCAGCTCTTTCAGCTAATGATAGGACTTCAACTTTTTTCTACTATTTATACTTTTTTAAATATTAAGACATTTTCAGGTAATTCATTTCAACTTTCATCTTTGACAGTATTACAGTTCATCTTCCAG
>NC_050186.1:34991752-34999252 GCF_008315115.2 Sander lucioperca | reverse complement strand
TGATGAAACAAGCAAGAAAGAAGCAATTTGTGGAGGCTTTGCAGCTGCAGTATAAATCTGCCAGCGCAGATGATTGGTGGCCGTGTTGTACTCACCAGGCAATGTGCAGCCCCCACAGCAGCACTAGCAGCTGGACAGCAAGGTAAAGCACAAACCAGCGGTGGTTCCTCTCACCAACACAGTTCTCAATCCAGGGGCAGTGATGGTCGTAACGCCGGACACAGTGCTGACACGTCTGGCAGTGCTTTGATCTCATTGGCTGCTGCTTGGAATAAAGGTCTTTGCAGTTAGAGAAACATAAATATATTTTTCTATTAAAAAACAAACTTTCATGCTATGTGGACCAAAACCCTGTTGTTTTAACACTGGTTAACAGCCAGGCTTGATTTGAACTAGCCCTGGCCAGTGTTCTGTAAAGCCATTGGTGGGCAAAAAAACAGCTGCTCTTGCTCTTCAGCCTGAAAAACAAGTTGTTATGAGATTTCTGAAGCTGGAGAGATCTCATCTGTGTTCATGGCTTCACCATCATAAAGAAAAACAGAAATATTGAAGGTTTATGTCAGTGTGAGGAGAAGGAAAAGCTGCAGCCCAGAAAAAAACATGGAAATATAACTGAGCTTTTCAGAAAGCACTTGGATAATCTTCACTTGTGATATTTAGACCAGAGATACACTTACAGACCTGGTAAAGGAAAAATAAATGGGTGTGAGTTTGGGTGAGTTGGTCACACCACAGAAAAATGTGTTATTAACCACCCAGCCAAATGTATTCTCTGCTCTGGGACGCTGAAGGTGCTGAGCCAAAGAACCAGCCACTGCACAATGCGCATTGACAGACTCTTGTTTGCAGCTAACCCAGTAGCACACACAAACTTTGGTAGCACAACATCACACACACACACACACACCCCAAACCCCCTTTTCACGTTTTCAACAAGTATTTTTTTAAATGTATAATGTGTTTAGAAAGAAATCACAGATTTTGCTTTACCTGGACTTCTTTCTGACTTTTTTGCTGCTGTCGTATCTGGTAAATTGTTTTGATTTTTGAGTATCACAATAGGAACAAATGTTCCTCTATGAATCATGAATATATGTCCATTCATAATGGAAGCTGAGGACTAACTGGTACAAAATACACCTGATTTGGTCGTTGTCTCGTGTGAGTCTATTAAAAGACCTGTCAATCGATTTGAGAGCATATCAGATAGGGCTGTTGGAACGAATTCCGAAAGTCGAATATAATTCAAATAGTAAAAAAATCAATACTATTCGAATGATGAAATAACTATTCAAATGGGATTTTTTTTATAAATAGGTTGGCTAAAGTTAGCTAATCTCCCTCTTCTCATGTCACGTCTGATGAACAATACGTTATGGGAGTGAGAAATACAAGGCATTGTTAGCTAACGTTACGTACCGATAACGTTAGTACAGGGGGAGTGACAGGCTGCGGCTGGAAATCGGAAGAAGGATGGGAAAAAGTTTTAACGTGACTTTAAAATCGACATCCACCGAGCCAAAATGCTTACTGTATATTATCAATAGTTAGCTCGTTCTGGTTTTCTAACTGTTATAAGAGCTTAGCTGGGAGCTTCATGGAGACAGCTAAAGATTATTTTAGCTGCCCTACAGCTGTCAGAGTAGCTTCGACTTATACTACTATATATTATAGTATAGTATTATAGTATAGACTATATATTACCTTCTAACAGCTGTATTCTCAGTAAGAAACAGGTTGCTTTTAAATCACTAAAATAGTAGTGACAACACCGTTTGGCTTAGTTATCAATGCTGTTAGCATCGTGGCTAACACTATTGTTAGTGTTACTCAGTTTATGACAAATCGTTTCGGCTGTGCTTTCTAACATGATGTCATTGTGCTAACCGAGCAACGTTAGCCTTTACAACAGAACCGCTTCACTACACTTGTTAGATAATGTTTCATTACAGAGTTCTCTGTTGATTTGAGTTGGTCGCTGTGTGCTCGTGGTGGAAAATAATGTAAACGGAGAGCGGCGTGCCAGAAATGCAATGCGCCATGACGTAGATCCCCTTCAAGGCCAGGCTGATGTTGGAAGTCCCTCTAGTGGACAGAAAGTGTAACAACAACCACATGCTTATAGTGGCATTGACTATGCATAAGCCTGAGTAGTGTAGTACATATTTATAACAGGCTGCATATGAGCATTAAATATTTGAATATTAAAAAAAGAACAAATGGAATTCGATTGGTATTATAGAGGAAGACTGACAGCTCTAATATCAAGTTCCAATCTAGTGTTTACATTTTTCATAGTAGGGTTAAACTTCATATTGCATTTGGAACATGGATTGTATTTTTAATCGGCTTGGATCTTACAGAAAGAAGGAAAAGACTAAATACAGACATACAATCAATTCCTGTACACTGCTGTACACAGTGACCTGCCTGCTTAAATAACTCCTGCGCTGTATCATATGATGTTTTGTGTTCACTGGAAGTGGTACAGGTGTGTAACATAGAACTGTGCTGCTTGGCAACCCATCTGTTATTCTATACTACTGAGACTCTTAGCTCTGTAGAACTTCAAGTGTCACATTTCAGCCTGGCACCACAGAAAGATGACAAATTACAAACAGCATGTTTACAGACAATTAATCAATCAATCATTCAATCAATCAATCCATCCATCCCACAGGCTCAGAAACCCAGTTTTTACAAAAAATAAAATCTTAACTTTGGTTGTGTTTTTGTGTCTAAGTGACTGATGGGAACAACAATCTTTGAAATTGGTCCAGTATTAAGTGAGATTGCGAATGATGGCGAAACAGGCTACAATGTAAATCATTGGGCAATTGCACACCTTCAATTTACGTCCACAAAAAGTGCTTGTTTTACCACTGACATGCTCAGATTATTATTCTAAGTGTCTGACAACATTCAAGAAAGGATCCCTACAGAGGTCTGCCTTTTTGTTAGAGTAAGACCTTTTTGTTAAAGAATTAGATTATTTTTGTTTAACATGAAACTGTGAAGAATCGCTATCGCCAAACCTACCAGATTGCTGCTCCAACAACCAGCACTCTAGTTTGATTGAAATAAACCCTTAATTTACCCCTTTACATGTGAAAAGATGCTGGCTTTACACATGCTAAAAGTATTGTTTATTGAGTCTGGTGGGTTTTAGTTACAGTTGTCTTGCTCATTAATGGTCTAATTTTAAAGATTTTTGTTCACATTAGTCACTTAGACACCAATGCTTGGAAAAACAAAAAAACTAAATTATCCTTTAACTCAAGGTCCTTTACTTCATCTGACAGTCACCCCCAGATCTTTTATCACTTATTTTATCATTTCAAACACATGAATAAAGTTCCATACTTGACAACCATGAGTTGTGGTTTAAAGCCCCTGAAAAGGCTAGTAATGTTAGTCATACTACTGTTTTATAAGTCAAGACCGAACCTTCACACTCAAATACAACAAGATGAAAGTATGAAATCAAGCATAGAAATTGACTAAAAAGAAACTTTGACACTCTTTCTGCTTCAGAAATCTGTGTGTGTTATCCGTATGAAAGTGTTCTCATCGCACCAAATGCTTGCTCTTGGGGGATGAATTGTTGGGTCTCTGTAAATTATAGTGTAGTCTATCCCTAATCTATCTGTTAAGTGTCCTGAGATAACTTCTGTTATGATTTGATACTATAAATAAAGTTGAATTAAATCCTGAAAGAACAACCACATGAGCCCATGGCAGCGTGATGATATGGTGTGAAGGGTACCTGCAGCAGACAGTGGCCACAACGGCGCTGTCGAAGGGATTTGGTGGTGGGTGGGATCATGTCCTGCTGCTCCTCAGTCACTCCCAGCGTGAACTGGCAAAACACACAGGACTAACTGGTCAGGGAAGCCACTGCATATTTTCAGTTCAAGCATTTATCATGACCTATTGTGTGTGCTTATTTGTCATTTACAACAGGTCTGATATACCCAGACTTCTGGGTCTTTATCAAAAGTTGTTTATCACAACTGGTAAATGGTATGGTAATAGCTGAATCAGATTCAGACAGTTTATTCAAGCATGTTAAAAACATGAAGGACCAAAATGTTACTCAAACTCTTAACTTAAGTAGCCAAACACTACTGCACACTCCTTAGATACTATACATCATCCAACACAAACCACTAACAATGTTAGATTACTCCTAATATTCCATAAGTCTCTTTCCTGGCATACAAATGTAGCCTCCTGACTGCAAAACAGGGATGCATCAAAAGCATGCAACACCTGCATTGCAACACAATACATCTGCAATGGCATGAGGAAGCAGTAAAAGATAATGTCAGCTGAAATCAATAAATGTGTCTCAGGTCAGGAAGCCAATCCTTTTAAAGAAAAATAAACCAAATTGTTATAAGACAACAAATAATTGTATGTGTATATTTTATATTTGGTTAAGAAAATGATTGCAATGATTTAGAGCTGCAACGATTAGTCAACATTTTCACTATTTTCTGACAATTTAAAGACCAATTTTTCTTACACACACCAGACCCTAAACAGGTGTCCCGGACATTATCAGCCTGTTTTTAACCATCAACATCTACTCAACTGCCTTTATGTTACCAAGTAGGCTCCTAGTCCCAGTCAAACCATTACAGCTGCTTCTTTGACTCCTGACACCAACCATTTTGACAAAGATTTGTGATATGGCTAAGGATAGAGATATATGGATCATTATTCACCTGTAAATCGCTGTCATCAGACAAAATGAAGCCTGGGTCCATCAGAGAAACGGCGAAATAGAGCAACACTGACACCAGCACCAACAGGACGAAGAGCACAGGCTGGACAAGCTGGCCCGTTTCCTCCTGCTTCCTCAGCTCTAAAAACCAAAAAACAGCAAACTATGCTTTAATTCAATAATATATACTGAAGTCCTGCTGAGAGGTCTAAGGCTCCAAAGGCTTGCCCTGAGGCAAGTTTATTTCATAAATCATGGCGATTAAGTTAATAGTGTTAATGCCAATTAGGGCTGGGCGATATGGAGAAAATCAAATATCACGATATTTTTGACCAAATACCTCGATATCGATACTGCAATATTGTAGTGTTGACTAATGGTGCTTTCACAAAATATTTACACAATGAGATTTTTGATAAATAATCATCAGTAATGTGGATTTAATGACTAAGTGGGTAAAGGCAAATAATAGAACAGTTACAACAGTCTGGTAAGTTCAGAAAATGACATAACTTTACTGTAATGCAGCCTTTAAAACCAGGAAAAACAACACTTATGCCATATTATATTACAATATCCAAAATCTAAGACGATATCTAGTCTCATATCACGATATCGATATATTGCCCAGCTCTAATGCCAATCTGGACAGTAATGTTAAGTTTTCTTTCTCAGATAACATGCCATTATACATCAAGAATTTGCTTGTCATTTCACATACATTACTTTAAACCTACAGCTACACATAATGTAATGCTATGTGTTATCATGTAGATGTGTGACAGGCTTACCTGTATCATGTAGGAAGAGTATTAACGTTATGACCCATGTCAAAATCACATGAGCTGTTCTTACCAGAAACCCTGAGCCAAAAACATTTTTGAACATGGTCCTACTAGCATGTTAGAGCGTCCATCGCTATCTTTAGATGGACCTGGATGTTCGGTTCAGAGTGGCAGGACTGTCAGTGACGGGATAGTCGGTGTGTAACGATAGTAGCGTTAGCTAATGGCAAAATGATATCCAGCACGTTAACCTATACAACTAGCGTTCCTGAAACATCAAAAAAGCGTCCTGTCAGAAAGCTACCGTTAGCGTTAACACCGCCAGGGCATTAACTAACACTAGCGCTAGCTTGCAACGGTTCAATCTATTTGGTTTTTCATTTGTGACTGAGCCAAACGCTGAATTAAATACAAGTAAAAATACACAATATTTGAGTTTAAGCTTGGTTCGTTCTAGCATTCTGCATTTATTTTTTTGTTGTTGTCGTCCCTGTGCAGCCTCAGCTGTGATTGGCCAGCGCCGGTCACGAGACAGTCGAGGATAGAGTGGCCGGGAGGGACATTAAACGCAAGACTGCCCCGAGATGAGCAACCTACTATTTCTTTATTCTTCTCAAAAATGTAAAACATTCTCAAACTTATCCTGAAAAAGTTTAAAACTGGACCTTCAAAGTTAAAAAGGTAGTCGAGTATGACTTTACTAAAAAGAATGGGAGACGGGGTGAGGTATTTTGATTAACGTTATATTTTTGGTAACATGTAAAACAAAACTTATATTTATTCCAAAAACTCATTGCTAGTCCCTTATTGTCTTATTTGTTTTAAAGAGAGAATTACATGACAGTTTGATATTATTATCTTCACAAGTTGACATACAGTTCAAACATTTATTTAAACAAATTGTGCATTCTTGGGCTCCAGGGTTGCCATCTCCATCCTGTTATCCACTGTACTGGAATCTCTGCTCCTGTCACAGAATTAATCAGAGAAATGTTACTGAGCCTGCAGCTCTTTGGCCCTTTTTTCATCCAGAATGAGAGGAGTTGGCAGTGTCTTCCCCTTCAGCAGCTGCTCCAGGCCCTGGCAGAACAAGTGAGATGGAGGTTAAATTACACCACCGTATTTGGACGAAACACTAAAGATGACAGCAGTGTATTCACTTTTCACAATTATTTTTTTTTTATTTTTTATTTTTTTTATTGTTCTCTATAGGTTTCACCAGTTTAACACTGTAACCCAACAACTAGGTTTGGCCTATCTCTACAAAGTGAAACTTTTCCCCCAATGTCCTTAATGTTCTTATATGAATCTGTGGCCACTTTCATGTCCTCACCTCTCCGAAGTAGGATACCAGTGGTGAAATTTCACATAGTGCTGGATGACTGTCCCCTGCTGATGCACTATGGGGGAAAAACATTTTTAGATTTCAAGAAGTGTGTAGTGCATATGCCCATTAAAAGAGTTATTGGTTGCTGTGATCATTTCTCCTCTCCATACAGGGTATTTTGTAGACACCTACTTGATTTGACTAAGACTGCGGAAGCCACTTATTAACTTTGGCTCAATTTCAGAATGTATTTTTGCACAGAATGAAGACCATGGATTATGATGCTCAACTCTTACAGCGTTGTCCGTTAGGAAGGGGTCTCTTCAAGGCCAGTATGGCCAGGAGGAATAATTACAGCCACAAATACAGTAACTCTTCCTTAAATGTCAAGGTAAACAGGCAAATGCATATATTCAGTTCATTCATATATTTTTAAACTACTACTACTACTACTACTACTACTACTACGAAATCCAAGTAAATCCTACACATATATTATTTTCTATTTGTACCATAATGTAATCTGGTTTGAAAGGGTTTTATGTTGAAATGTTAACAATATGTTGTACCCTCCTTTTATTTATGTTTTTTTGTGTTGAATTGTAAATTTTATATTTGTAACCTTTATGTACTTATTTTGTTTCGTGTCAGCACTAGGA
>NC_050186.1:34971752-34984252 GCF_008315115.2 Sander lucioperca | reverse complement strand
ACCAAGACATTTACAGCTTCCTTTATACACAACACCTTGTGCCTGCAAAACCGGAGCTTTCTGGTACAGTGTCAACTCAGACATTATGGGATTAAGTTGATTATGAAGGACAGTTGATCTAAAACATAAGTCTGCACCTGATACAATTCATATTTACTGCACTGCCATCGTCGGTACGAAGAAGGCCCTATTGAAATTGCTCCTTTTATTATTTTTCTTAGCCCAAATGAATCGCAATTTTGAAGGCCTATACATGCTCAAGAACTTATGAAACCCAGCCACTTATCAGAAATGGTAAAAACTTAATGGTAAAAGTTCTGATTGGGGTCTGGGGCTTCGGCGCTCAAAATTGGCTCAATAGCCCCCCGTACAAAATTGCAAGGCATTACATTTCCATGTAACACCGTTAAACAGGAAGTTTTTGCAATACATCGTATCGATCGCCCCGCACTCCGTGCACTGTCCGATTATCGTACAGATGTAGGACCATGTCAACGGGCATCCTGCCAGTACCCCCGCCATAACCAGAGTTGCGAGGGCCTGTTAATCACTGCTTGCAGCTTCATTATTTCAGTTATTCACAATCTGAGGGTGATTCTTTTAAGGGTGCTCAAGTTCATCAGCAGGCACAGAGCTGGAGCCCATGTACAGTTAATTCAATTAAATTTTATATATAGCGTCAAATCATAACAGGAGTTATCTCAGGACACTTTACAGATAGAGTAGGTCTAGACCACACTATAATTTACAAAGACCCAACAATTTCCCACAAGCAAGCATTTGGAGCAAACAGTGGTGAGGAAAACCTTCCTTTTAGGCAGAAACCTCGGACAGACCAAGGCTCTAGGAGATTAGGGTTACCCCAAGTGGCTGTAATAACAGTTTATTTAACAGCTCGTTATTCAAATAAGAGAAAGTCTTTTTTTCCCCCTCAATATTCATGTTTGCCATAACATAACAATAGGCTACCTATTTTATATACTTTCCTTCCTTTACGAGAGCGAGGTGGGAAGATTGATATCATTCTCATGTCTGTGTTTTAAGTACAGAGCTGGAGTCAGAGCAGGTGGACATACAGTATCCGAACAGAAAGACTTGAAGCAGGAGCAAACAGCTAGCCTGGTTCTGTCCAAAAATACATCTACCAGCACCTCTAAAGCTTACTAACGCAGTTTGTTTAATCTGTACACAAACAGAAATGTAAAAAGTATACCTCCCTGCTCCAGCTTTGTATTTAATGCACAGGCACGATGGTAATATTCTCATTTAGCTCTCAGAAAGAAAGCAAATGTTGAGCTATTCCTTTAAGGGACTCTTTTATATCTACTGAATGGTATTACTCTACCTTGGCTCCGCAGTCAGCTCCTTTGCTCACACAGAACCCAATAAACATGGGGTCAGCCATTTTGACCAGGATGTTGTCTACACAGTACACATGCAGGTACTCCACTCCTCTCTTCTTCATGTCCTCCAGCACCTTGTTGTCCACCAACGCCTGGTATAGACCACCATTTCCATCTGACAGAGAGTGGAGAGGTTTTGAAACACTACCTCAAACTATCCTGAATACACATCAGTGGCAATAGGTGAAACCATAGTGGTTTTACTGATATTTGTGTCTGGATCTTCTGTAGGAGCTGATGTGCACCTACCTGGGGCCATGGCTAACTTCCCTTTGCCCTGCAGGATGACCTTTCCATCAAACGTCACTGCTGGGATCATCCTTTGCTCAAACATAACAATGTTTGATGGCTCCAGACCAAAGTAGTTGTTCTCCCTGAAGAACTTCTCAGTGGGTGCCAGAGTGAACTCACTGGTCATTATGTACCTGAAGAGTTGCAATAGTACAGACAAGGTGTTAAAGGAGAATTCCGGTCGATTTCAACACGTAGCTATGTTGTTTGTTGTCACGTAGTGCTGTCAGTAGGGGAAAAACGAAAATAATCGGTGTTGCCTACAATGAGTTATCCTCCTGCTAGATTTCTCACCCATGCGGCTGAAACGGGGCAGGTTTTAAACGTGCTTTTAGCCTCTTAACATGTTCGAGATGTCATTACAAGTGCCTTGCCATGTGAACTGATTCCTTCCGAGTGAACACAGTGCATATGGCTGCAGTAGATGTGAAAGAAATGCATAAGGTTTTGCTAATTCATACCTCTGTTTAGTTCCGGTGTTCCGGTGGTGAGACGGCAAGACAAGTGCTTAGGGACCATCTATATTTTTCAAAAATAGGCATATGCTTATTTTTTTAAAGTAAGTGCTGTAGTACAACTAGCAGGAGATAAGTTATAATTGAGGTAAGTTTGGAGACACTACCTTATTTAATCATTAAATTAATAAATATTTTTGTTGTATCTCTTTTTGGTGTTGTAGTATGTAGACGGTCCCTAAGCACTCGTCTTGCCGTCTCAACACCGGAACTAAACAGAGCTGAATTAGCACAACTTTTATGCATTTCTTTCACTTCTACTGCAGCCATATTCACTGCGTTCACTCGGAAGGAATCAGTTCACATGGCAAGGCACTTTTAATGACATCTCGAACATGTTAAGAGGCTAAAAGCACGTTTAAAACCTGCCCCGTTTCAGCCACCTGGGTGCTAAAGCTAGCAGTAGCATAACTCGTTGTAGGCAACAGCAATTATTTTCGTTTTTCTCGCTACTGACATGACAACAAGCAACACAGCTACGTGTTGAATTTGACCGGAATTCTCCTTTAAAATCTTAAAGTTATTACTCTCTATAATCTTGTCGACATTATTTATCTTAAAATTTCTGCAAGCTTAACCATAGAGACAAAAACAGTCATGTTTTTAATCACATAACATGACTTAAAATATTTTTGTATCAACAACGGATCACATGTGAAAGTGGTCACTCGTAGTAACAAATCCACATATAATTATTACCAACTCTGCAGTTCCCTTTAGCTCCACATAGCTTTTAAGCATTAGCTCACTGTTGGCAAATGTAATGTTTTGGTTTAGTCTCACTGCTGTCATCAACCTTGTTACCAGCAGCAGGCAGTTGTTTTCAGCAAAAAAAGCTCTGATAAATTCACTGTCCAGCACCAAACAGTAGACAAACAGTTAGCAACTAGCTAACTAGAGCAGTAACTACAAAAAAGCTGAAGTTGAGAAAAAAGGGTTTGAAGTTTTCAGGCTGACTGGAAACTGTAACAGATGGATGTATACCCTCATTTTATTGTTAGCGGAGATTGCAGTTCCTGCTACTCTGCTAAGCCACATTTTAGCATGACTAGTTTAGCTGTTTATTCTTTGACTGTAGCCACTATCTTATTTATTTATTTCAATTACAGTGGTACAATTATCTTTAGCCACAGCTAGCAATGGCATCAGTAAGCTTTAACTCAATTTGGCTCTCTTGTTTTAACTATTCATAATTGTTTTTGGTCATAGTAGTGGAGAAAGATCCATTGTATAATCTTACCATGGAACGGTGCATTTTGAGCCATACTTTCTGTCAGCCAGCTCCTGGATTTTGTGAATGCGCTCTGTCTGGATTTGATACAAGGTTTTGCCGCTTGGTAGCCCAACGTTATACATCCCTTTGGGATACTGTACACCAAGGCGGGTCCCCTGACCACCAGCCAAGAGCAGGACTCCAACTCGATTCTCTGAGATTTGCAACAGCCCTGTCAAAATAGAGTGGTAAAAGAGTGGTAACATCATCAACAGTAGCAAGGCCTTTGAACTTTACAACTGGCATACCGACTGTAGCACAGTACCTTTTGGCATACTGTACAAGTGAAAACTTTCAAAAAACTTTACAAGCTGGCCTTTAACGTTTAACTTGTTACTGCTTTCATAATGCTGTGGTAGAGTTTTTTAGTAGTAGGAGATTACCAGTGATTTTGAGTGTTTTAGATCAGTGGTTCCCAACCTTTTTGGCTTGTGACACTAGCTCACAAACCCTCATAACAGGTCATGAGCAGGTCAAATTACATTTCCACTCCCAGATTGTTTTAGAGTTACAAAGAGGTAAATTTACCTCTTATCTTTATCTGTCTAGTATTTCAGAAGAAAAAGCAATGATGATCTCCTGGAGTCAGATCAGTCTCACTATTCATAAAGGCCTAAAGAAGGATTCACAAATATAATTCAGGATTTATATATAAATATATAAATGACAAAAAATATTTCAGCAACGGTATCCATGGCACTGTGTAAATTAAAATAACCGCAAACAGGGTAACCTCTAGCTCACCCAGTGGAGTGTGCACCCCATGTAGGCTGAGTCCTTGGCAGCGGCCCGGGTTTGAATGCAACCCGTGGCCCTTTGCTGCATATAGTCCACCCTCTCTTTCCCCTTTCCTGTCCTTAAACTATCCTGTCAATTAAAGACCATAAAAGCCAACAAAAAATTGAAAAAATCAAATTGCCGCAAACTTTGTTTTTGTCTTAAACTTTGACCCTTTCATTTTGTGCTTTCACTTCAAAGTTAATTGGAACATTTGGTTGCCTATAAATGTCTTGTTCATGCCAACCAAGCTAGCTAGCTAGCTACCACTAGCATTAGCTGGTAGCTTAAGGGAAAGTTTGCCGATTTTCTGTACTGCTGTACATGTAGATGAATGTACCCGGAGGTCCGTGTTTACCCGCCTGTAAACCTCCACTATATGAGTCACCTTAGATGGGTTTAGCATTTAGCTTAGCGCTGCATTGCAACCATAGACAACCAGGCCCCCAGGAAGTGCGGCAGGCTTTGAAGCAAATTGAACAAAGCGGCTTAACGGTGGAATTGCAACTCCTGGGCCATCATGTCATGCCCTCTGGCCCAAAAAAAAACAGAGACACATCTGTAAATCAGTGCATACATTTTTTGAGGGGCGTCCCAACCCCCGCGAAATGACTTGTTTTACCATTATCAGAATTTGATCCACTCGGTCTGATAACATTTGTAAAGTCTAAAAGAGCTGCATGATTGAACCATTTAATCACCATTCAAGTTAGTGTAGCTCTAAACAGGAAGTAGCTGGCTCAGCCGGTGGAGGTCTCTAGTGTGCCTGCTCTATGGGCCAATGCGGAAGCAGTGCTGATAATGTGTAATTGCATCTCTGCTATAGCAGATTGTTAGCCTGGTTGACACCAGACCCTTCTCAGTTGTAACTGAGAGCGGGTCTGGGAAAGGTTCATTCACAGCTCATTTCCAAAGGGGCGTCACCAACGGATAGTCCTTCAACCAATCAGACCAACGATCCGGGTGACGTAGCAGCGACAGCAGCCTCAACGGGTTGCCTCGGTTGCTGCGCTTCGGTGGCCGTCATGTTAAATGTAAACAAAAAGCTGCTTGCTGTCCCTGCGTTATCGTCATCGTGTAAAGCCCGCTTCAACGGTTGTGATTGGTGCCTCGATATGGAAAAATTTGAAATGGGCTTGTGGCCAGATTGACTTGCAGAGCAAATCTCAAGTTTGCCGGAAGTTTGTCAGGGTTTTCCCAGGCTAGCAGATTGTAGAAAAAGTCACTGTAAAAAAAACAATTGAGAGGCCTGGGCCACGTTCAGCCACGAAAAAAACGTAGCCACACGTTTTTAAATTGAATTGGGGGAGTTGAACTCCCTGTTGTGTCTTTTTATTACCATGAGTTTACATACAGCTGATTGGGTATCACAAAAGATCCTCTATACTAGTCTCTCCGTGCGTTCATGGACATCGGAAAAACGTTTTTCCGAGTGAAAACGTCATCATTCACGTCCCTTCCTGTCGGAATCAGAGGTGGGAAACTCGGGCCAGATTTTGCTAACCGAGTTTCCCAGTTGGTGACGCGTTGTTGACAACTGACGTTTGATGTAGGCGATTTTGGTTCACTGAACATATTTCAATGACAATAAACTGTTTATTGTGGACAAATGCCTCTGCTGAGAAACATACACAGACATAACATGTTTCAAATTATTCATAAATAGGCCTATGTATAAAAAAAACAACACATTAAACGTGTCCTTTCCTGTTCGTTGTCTTGCAGATAACACAAACACCTGACGATGTGCTGTTTGTATGCTCGCATAAGAAAACAGCAGCAAACTATTGTAGCCTCCATGTTTTCACCAGGTTTTCACACACCTGATGCTCAAGGCTACGCCCAACATTTGGTGGCAGTCATGCAACAAGTTGTTATGCCAAACGCCAATATAACAGAAGAAGAATTTAATAGGCCTACAAAAAAAGTAAAGTCCTGTATAAAAAACGGATTGTAGTGAGAGCATTACTGGTTACCGTAAGACCTCTAAAAGCATTCACCTTCATTTTCCCACTCTGCAAGAGAGTCTTTGTCACTTTTCCTCACGCTGCCGATGGACTCTGGGGGAACTGGCTCCATGTGTTGATCCAAGCTGGCAGACGGGGAGGCTGCAGACCTCGCAGCCCCTTCACAGTGATCCGTAAGTCCCTTTAGATCCAGCTGAGACAACTCTTGGAGGAAACTGTCTCTCTCCACCTCACACAGCTCCGGCCAAAATTGCAGGACGTGAGACTGTCCTGCACTCTCTAAACTCTGCTTCACTTGCTCCAAGGACAGCATTTTGTGTCTCGGTAACAAAGCAAACCGTGGAGTAGAAAATTAAAAAATACTCAGACATCCAACTTCCTTCTCTCAACAGGAGCTGTAGAAGTGTGGTAGTTTGTAGGAAATGACTGTCTCGTGACTGCAGCTCTCGGACCCAAACAAGGATCCTGTGGTAAATAAAGCCTGTATAACAGGATATGATGCTGCTGCTACCCAAATAAAGGCGTCTTTATGCTGCTTCAGGTTTACAGAAGCGGCTAAAAAACATGTTTGAAATAGCTTTCTGTAAACCGACGTGTGGACGACTTCCTCTCAGTCAGCAGCGAGCCACGAGACCAGAGGCTACAAGTCCGAGGGAAAAGCTGACTCAGCGTCTCTTTAGCTTTCTGTAGCCTACCGACTGCTGCACAAAAATATCAGCACCTACTACAAAATTAGACATCAGATAAGGAAATTAACAAAGACATACCCCTTTTTTTCTTTTCTTTTTTTTTAACTATATATTTGCACTATAGGCTACTACCATTACCATATACTTTTACTCCAATTCCTTTCAGCTGTTGCTGGAATGTAACTACATTGACTCAAGTAAATTCGATGTAGGCACTTGTACTTTACTTATAGTACTTCCATATTATATAACTTTAAAACTTCTACTCCACTGCCTTTTAGAGGCATAATATTGTACTGCTTTACTACTGTACACTTCATTTATCTGACAGCTTTAGTTACTTTTCAGATTACAATCTTTCATAAGCATCTTGTCCAATGAAAACCATATATCTTCAGTAGTGTTGATTACGAATGTGTTATGCTGAAGGATGAAGTGTTCCTTTATGGGTTGAGAAAATTCTCCTACTTCTTATACTATATCAACTTTATTAAACTTTATTAATTTAAAAAGCCTCATGGATCAGCTGGAAAATACAGTAGGCCTACATGAAAAATGTGTTTCTGAGCTCATAAAAACTTGACTTTATAGAGATACCTGGTTCTCACAGGACAGCGACCCTACAAACATGATCATCTTATAAAATATGATGTGTTGCTGTAGATTAAACTACCCAACAGTATATAAAGGAGTTAAATTTAGCACCACATTCATACAGATTTAGTTCCAGAAGTCAGCATTGGGAGTGATGTCTTGTTTCCATTTTACTGAAGGTCAGGATATTATTTTGTCTGATTGATATCATTCTATAGCCTATATTTTGGATAGGATTTTGTCTGAAGAAGTGATGTTAATTAAATCTAATGTTGAGGAGGGACAGTTCAGTTTAATTTGTTCAATTTAGTTTGATTGGAAGATTTGAGTTGTAGATATTCATGGAAGTGACTGCTCCTAATGCTGTAGCCTATATCTGGACCAGTTGGGAGAATGAGAAGTGTTAGATGTGTGATGCCCTTTTCGATCTAACAGGATTGTTAGATTGTTTTTTACACACTACATTTATTTGTAATTACTTAAAGCTATAGTGCATAGTTTCTGTCACCCCCATGAGGAATTCTAAGTAAGACACTGTCATTGAATCCACATGATACAAGCCTTTAGTGATGATCGCGTACCATCCCCACCCCTCCTCCACGCAGTTGCTAGTAGCCAAGGAGGACACGGAGGATTAAAAAAACATGGACTCTTCTGAAGATGTAACTATTTTAACTCAAGCTTCTACGTGCGAAAATCACCGGACTACATCATTTTGTAAACATAGCCATACTGAGAAATACAGAACGTTTTGTGGAGCTGATAGTCTTAATTAGCATTGTTATCAACTCATTTGGCAATGGCTTGAATGTAACGGATGCCCATGAATATCAAATAGTTGTGCACTATAGCTTTAAAGCTTCAGTAGATAGAAAGAAAAAAAAGCCAGCAGAATTTCAAGTACAGTGAGACCTCTTCCTGCAGCTCTCCCTCTACCCTCTTTGTCTGCATGTGTACAATAGTAAATAGGAACTCTCTGTGAAATGACCTGTGATTGGCCAAATTCTCCCATCACGTGCAAGATTTTCTAAATAGAGCCAAGAGAAGGTGCATAAGTCTACTTTTCTCTCTTTTCTTAAATCACATTTTGCTGAAAGGTTTTTGTGGAATTTTTGCCCAAAGACACCAAAGATATATTGCCTACCACAGTGTAAAAGTTTTACACACGTTGCAATGTCAGTTTAAACTATAGCCATGTATTGGCTTTAAAGAAACTATTATGCACTCAGTACTGCAATTTAAAGGAGAATTCCGGTCGATTCCAACACGTAGCTCTGTTGTTTGTAAATTAGGAGTACTGTCAGTAGCGAGAAAAACGAAACCAATCGGTGCTGCCTACACCGAGTTATTTTCCTGCTAGCGTTAGCACCCAACAGGCTTAAACAGGGCTTAAACAGGGCAAGTTTTAAACGTGTTTTTAGCCTCTAAACATGCTCGAAATGCCATTACAAGTGCCTAGCCATGTGCAGTTATTCCTTCCAAGGGAACACAGCAAATTTGACTGCAGTAGATGTGACAGAAAGCCATAAAAGTTGTGTTAATCAATACCTCTGTTTAATTCCTGGTTTATGGTGAAGCCCACACTAGTCGAATGCCGATCTCATACAATCCAACATTCTATATTATATATATTCTATCAACAAGCTGTAACCTGACACCACAGTGGAGCGAGCAGAGCTGCACTTCAAGAGTTCAACAGCTAGGTAACCTAGCAACGGCAGCAGGGGGAGGAACTCACAGAGCTGACAGAAGGAGCTTGGAGTTAGATCAGGACTAATATGAGAAAATGGTTCCAGTTTGTGCCTTTCCAAATTGCGGCAACCAAATGAAGAGATATTTGAGCTTGAGCTTTCACCGTCTACCCCTCCGCAACCGGGAGATTTTACAGTTGTGTGTAGCATGATTATGTATAAAACCACACACTGCACTGTACATACTTTACATTGATTGTGTCTAGATTGTGATATTGTAATTTCCTTTTTGTTGTTGAAGTAAAGACACAAAAGCACAAATGTAATGTGTACTGTTATATTATAAAACCACTGATAACAGACAGGTACAGCAATATATTATAGAACTGTACAATGTACTTATTCTTACAATTTATTTATTCTTACAATTTACTTTACTTGTACAACACTTTTTCCTAATAGAACTGTGCAATTGCTTTGTTTATTCCTAGTAATGGCAATACCAAGTATTACTAGAAATCATAGTATTAGACTCAGAAAATGTCCTCTGCCTCTTTGAATCCCGTGTAACTTCCAGTGGGGGAGGGGTACTCTTGTCTGATCACTGCTACAACACAGGTAGGCAAAGTTCTTCTGGTGCCACGGCCAAGGCGCTCTCCTCTCAGAACCCACTCCAGAATCACCCGGTAGGCCACGAGTCTGCATTGGTTGGGGGGGAGGAAGGGCAAGCTTTGGTTATTTCACTAAAGAAGTGATGCATTTACTTATAATAAATAATAATACATTTAATTTATAGAGGGCTTTTCATCGTACTCAAAGACACTTTACAGTAAAAAGCAGCACATATAGCACATTAAAAACAGATAAGCAATAAAACCAACACATACAACAAGCATATTTAGAAGCAATTAAAAACATTAAAAACAGTAACTATCAGGTGAGAAATGTAAGATTATTGTATGTGGAAAGCTAATCTGAAGAGGTGTGTTTTGATTAGTGTTTTGAATGTGTATTTACAACAAATGTACATGTACCTAAGCTAGGACAGAGTCACGACAGCCTGTTGTACTCACTCATTAGACAGCTGGCCATCAGGTCCGTCCGGTTTAGGCTGCTTCTTCCAATTTACTTTCAGGACAAAAAAAAAAAACGCTTCCAGAACATCCTTATAGAGCAGATGGGGAAACCTCTGTGTATGGGCGAAACCATGTCCGTTATCTGGGGACCCGTCCAGACCAGGCTGGATGAGATCCCATTCCTTAGAGCACAGGCTTTCTTCCTCGGTGGTCAGTGCGATACAGTATCCACACAAGCATCATGTACCCGCATCACGTGCAACCAGCCACAACTGTAAAATCTCCCGGTTGCGGAGGGGTAGACGGTGAAAGCTCAAGCTCAAATATCTCTTCATTTGGTTTAGGGCTGAACGATATGGACAAAATTTCATATCTCGATATTCATGCCAGATATCTCGAGATCGATACGATACGATATGACTACGGGTTCGGTGAAAATCAAGCATTTTTCAGAAAAATAAACATCATAATACAAAAGAGTGCAGTTTTATTGATTAGAACTCACTGCCAGTCATCAACATTACTGTAACATAGTCACCAATCAATAAATAAAAAAATAAAAATGTTTACTGCAGCTCTGCTTTAACAAAAAAATAAAATGCAGCAGCTGTTGGTGGAGTTTTGGAATGGCCACTTGGTTAAAATGTGTTCGGGATGATAGTTTATAACGCTTGTCCAGCGTGCGAACCATTTTTTGCTTTGTGGTTGGCTGGCCGTAATGGTGCGTTCAAGGGCAATCGTAAAAGTGAATATGGTGACTGCCAGAGCTGTACATGCAGGGCGTGCGCGGAGGAAAATCTATCGTTTATATCGTTACTTTTTCGATATTAATATCTTGAATGTTCATATCTAGATATAGATACGATAACGGTATATCGTTCAGCCCTAATTTGGTTGCCACAATTTGGAATGGCACAAACTGGAACCATTTTCTCATATTAGTCCTGATCTAACTCCAAGCTCCGTCTGTAAGCTCTGTGAGCTCCTCCCCCTGCTGCTGTTGCTAGGTTACCTAGCTGTTGAACTCTTGAACTGCAGCTCTGCTCTCCACTGTGGTGTCAGGTTACAGCTTGTTGATACATACGCGTTACTATGGAAAGAACCTCGGCAAATCGTTTTTTGTGGAAAAATACATTTTGGAATATTGGATTGTATGAGATCGGCATTCGACTAGTGTGGGCTTCACCATAAACCAGGAATTAAACAGAGGTATGGATTAACAACTTTTATGGCTTTCTGTCACATCTACTGCAGTCAAATTCGCTGTGTTCCCTTGGAAGGAATAACTGCACATGGCTGGGTACTTGTAATGGCATTTCGAGCATGTTTAGAGGCTAAAAACACGTTTAAAACTTGCCCTGTTTAAGCCTGTTGGGTGCTAACGCTAGCAGGAAGATAACTCGGTGTAAGCAGCACCGATTGGTTTCGTTTTTCTCGCTACTGACAGTACTCCTAATTTACAAACAACAGAGCTACGGGTTGGAATCGACCGGAATTCTCCTTTAATATTGTAATTTTGTTTGCAGTGATAGTACTTTACTTGCCTTTGGTAATCTCTACAGAGGGAAATGCAAACATATTCCCTTCAGTATATTTTCATATAACCAGGAAATATCCTGTTGTGGCTTGTTCTGACCCAGAACGCAGAGATTACACACACAGAGGGAGTGGTTTGTAAAGGTTTTAATGAACGGAATAATACTCAGAAGAAGAGTGAGGCTAGTGTCTGAGCGGGGCGACTCCAGCCTGTGCGAGTTCCAAAACGAGCCGAGGGGGGAGGATCCAAGCTGGCAGAGCCCCTCTGGGCCTCAGCTTGTCAGGGTGAGCTTGATGGAAGTCCTTAACGAGCTGCGGATCCAAAATAAAACTTCTGGGAATCCAGGAACGTTCCTCTGGCCCATAACCCTCCCAGTCGACAAGGTATTGAAGCCCTCTACCCCGCCGTCGAACATCCAACAGCCTTTGGACAGTGTAGGCCGGGTGGTCGTCAATCATGCGTACAGGCGGTGGGGGATCCGCAGGCGGGCAAAGAGGGCTGGACGAGACAGGTTTGAGTTGCGACACATGAAAAGTTGGATTACATCTCATAGTCCGTGGCAACTTCAGCCGCACAGCTGAGGGATTTATAATCGAATCAATGACAAAGGGGCCCAAAAACCGAGGTGCCAATTTGCGAGATTCGACTCGCAGGGGAATGTTCTTGGAGAGCCACACCTGTTGACTG
>NC_050186.1:34391752-34589252 GCF_008315115.2 Sander lucioperca | reverse complement strand
TGTAGACAGTTTGGCTGGCAGTGTGTATAGATTTGTTACCTTTAAAAGAAATTGAAGAGGAAAGAGATCCGTTTGAATCCATTTGACTTCATAGTGGTAAGTATTACGCTCTGTGTGGTAGTATAATAGATATACTGTAGTAGTACTAATACTGTCTGTGCTGACTTGGCAGGTATGATAATATCATGAGCCATGGGCTCGAGAAAAGTGACATTTCAATAGTGTTGAATGTTCAAATACGGTTTTGAGTTGGGATTGTAAGGAGTCAGTAGTGGAAGAAGTATTTAAATCCTTTACTTAGGTAAAAGTACTATTACCAGACTGTAAAAATACTCTGTTACAAGTAAAAGTCCTGCATTGAAAATGTTACTTAAGTAAAAGTCATCAGGAAAATGTAGCCTTCTTAAAGTATTAAAAGTAAAAGTACTCAATGCAGGAAAAATCCTCACATTTTAGAAACTGGAAACGATCCAGACAGTTCTGTCAATCAACACAGTGTTTAATCGACTAATGATTTCAGCTGGAATTGTTGGAATATATATTGTTGGGTAGTTTAATTTATAATAAAACATCGTATTTTATAACTTACATGTGTTTTGTGTGCAAACATCTTAATTTGTAAAGTAACTAGTAACTAAAGCTGTCAGATTGATGTAGTGGAGTAAAAAGTACAATATTTCTCTAGATGTAGCGGAGTAGAAGTAGAAAGTGGCATGAAAAGTACCTCAAATTTGTACTTAAGTACGGTACTTGAGTAAATGTACTTAGCTACATTCCATGACTGTAAGGGGTCATTGCTGTCTGACAATTTATATACAATACCTCATTACAATTACAGAACAGATCTCATAAATGTTGCAGCATGCTTCAAACTAAATGCTCAGTTACTAATGGAACGTTTTCTGGAATTAGGAAGTTCTGCATTCACACACTTTTACTTGCAGACATATTAAATTGTAAACCTAGTTTTTTAGCTGTGATCAGCCCGTTGTGCTTTTATTTTGAAATGCCAGAACTATTTAATGACAGTTTTAAGCACTTTCCACCATTTTGAATTAAAACTTTCACTGCTCAACACAGCAGGATATGTTAAATGATGCAATTAACATCTCAGATTTACACTCTTATTCACACAGCGGGTTTGAACTACTTTGTATACAGTAAGGTACTTTCTTCCAGTGGTGAGCCCCTTGCCAGAAATGGCCATTGGGAAATGTATGTTGGGCTGCTAACAACTCAGACAACAGACATCTGAAATGTGCTTAAATGGCTCCAACCAGACAGAAGCCAAAAACACGCAAATGCTTATAAAATCATCATATGCAAAACTTAATCTGAAAAATAACTATCAACTATAAGCTGTAATACAAATGAAGAGGAGTAGAAACTCCAATATTCCCTCTGAAATTTAGTGGAGGAGAAGTAGAAATTAGCATAACATGTGAGTACTCAAGCACATGTATGGTACCTACCTACCGCACTCTATGCAATGTGTATTTACCCTTTTTTCTCCATGTTTCCACTACGTCCAGTGTAACTAGTACTTTTGTGATGGAAGAATACATACATATTACATATACATAATACATACATACATTTTTTTTTTTATTTGTGGCAATTTCATAAAGACAATTTTTTTTTGGAACAATGTACAGTAAGCATAATATAACTTAAGATATATTGTGAAGCTCTTCAAACTATATTTTGACACAGTAAGGCCACAAAATTAAAGCAGGACCTGCTTTAACTAATATTGTACTTTGTGGTGCAAATATGAATTATGTTTGCAGTTAAATTTATTGCCTTATCAGCAGACTTTTTACAGTTTTCAGCGGTGATCCAGAATGAAAATCGGCTAATTTTAGATTTTTTGCTTGGGTTGGAGATGTGTTAACATTCTGAGTTAAAAAAAAGAAATTGTTTAAAATCTTCGAAAAATTCTGCATTCGCAGATTCCGTGTGGCCCTGCTTATTAGAGACCTGACAGTAGAGAGATGACAGGAAATGAGGGAAGAGAGAGATGGGGAATGACATGTAACAAAAGGTCCCTGGCAGGGCATGAAGTGGAGCCAAAGCAAGTTATTTTAAAAGTCCACTTCAAACCTCAGATTTGGATGTGGTACTAGTAGGTAATGCACGGAAAATTTAGCCTGGGTAAACCCTGACAGACTTCCGGCAAATTTGAGATTTGCTCTGCAAGTCAGTCCGGCGAAGAGCCCATTCAAACCGACGGTAGCGACGGCGAGCAGCTTTTTGTTTACATTCAACATGACGGCTACCGAAGCGCAGCGTCACCCGGATCATTGGTCTGATCGGTTTAAGGACTATCCAATGCGCCCAGAGGCATTTGAGCGGCGTCCGTTGGTGACGCCCCTTTGGAAATGAACTGTCAATGAACCTTTCCCAGACCCACTCTCAGTTACAACTGAGAAGGGTCTGGTGTCAACCAGGCTACGGAAAATTGGGGCTGGGTACCGAATTCAAGTTAGGGTTAATGCCCGACGAAGTGTCCATTGTCAGGTATTAATGGACGAAGGCGAGGCGTGAACCGTCCGTTCCGCTGAAGTTCATTAATACCTGACGATGGACACCTCGAAGGGCATTAACCCGCTTATATCATGGTCACGTACCAAATAACATATTTTTAAAACATAAGTTTCTCAAGTCACTAATAATGTTTGCGATTGGCTAGTCTCTCTTTGCCAGACCTTCCTCCACAGCGCTGTGGAGGAGGGTCTGGCTAGTCATTCTGGGATGGGAGACAAAACATGCTCTGGTTTATTGGCATTTCTTTAAACCAATCACAATCGTCTTGGGCGGCGTTAAATGCCAGACTCGATGACGGAGCTGTCTGGATTTACCCTGCAGAGATCTGAGGAGCAGTTAACCATAGTCCTCACAAATCCACCAGAGGTTAGAACGGCAACACAAAGAAAGAGGAAGGTGACGGACATCCGGCCGAAAATTGGGACATCCGGCTGAATTTCCGGCGGCACCTGAACAATCTCAGAAATTAAACGTTGTCGATATAGACTAGTGATTGGCTGTCTAACATAACGTTGCACGTCGTAGAGTCATGCAGGAAGAACTCTACGTTCCGCACAGAGACGGGCTCACGTATTAGTAGCTGAAAAATAGTTTTAAAGATTTGTGCCGTAATGTGTAATGTTGTAATTTCTATAAAATTGGTATCAAAAAAAGTATTGTTTAGGAACCGGTATCAAAGTCGTGGTATTGGTATTGGCACCTGTATCCAATATTTTTTATTTTTTTAAGATCATTTTTTGGCATTTTAGGCCTTTATTTGTAGAGGACAGCTTAGAGATGAAAGGGGAGGGAGAGGGGGAATGACATGCAGGAAAGGGCCGTAGACCGGAGTCGAACCCGCGGCTGCTGTGTGGAGGAGTAAACCTCTATATATTGGTGAGCTAACCAGGTGCCCGTATCGAATATTTTTTAACGATACCCATCCCTATGGAAAATAGGTACACAGAAATGTCAATGGCCTGTGTGTATATCAGATTCTTGTCTTCATTCACAGGTTTGTCCGATGCAGTACTGCAGCACGCGGGGTGGGGTCCATGGACGGGACTTCCGGGATGTGCTGTTTTCAGGCTACGCTCCAGACGGGGGGATGTTCATGCCCGAGAGTGTGCCTGTGCTGAGCCCAGACACCCTGAGGGGCTGGAGGGGGCTGACCTACACCAAACTGGTGGTGGAGGTTGCCTCACTGTTCATCCCCACTCAGCTGATCCCCAGAGAAGACCTGGAGGGTGAGCTGGTGAAATATTCACTGTTAGCATCACATGCCATTTGATATTAAGGGATGTTTGGTTTCCATACCATAGGGATAAATGAAAGAGGAAAACTTGGTAACTGTTTGAAATGCATTCAAAACGGGTCTCAAAAAATGTAAAGTATTCATGATTAAGACTAAAGAGGCATAAAAGTTGCAAAAAACACAGGTGCGATTTCTAAAGATTGAAAATTAACATTTTTTTATGAAACAATCTGGTCACAATTGTTTTGTGGTTCGTTTCCTATCGTCTACTGGCTTGATGTCTGAGAGTTGATTCTAAAAGCAGTTATGGGTACTCGGAGACAAAGTGACACAAAACAGGGTTCAGTTCACAATGTTCTAAAGGCACACCAGGATATATAGGATATAATATTTACTCAGAATTGCTCCATTCACTTTGATGTAATAAGAGAAGATAGATAAGACAGAGGCACGGTGAAGATGGTTGGTTCATGGTAGGTTCAAGCAGATAAATCTACAGGAATGAAATCAGTGTAACAAAAGTATGTTACGTTACATTACATGTCATTTAGCTGGAGCTTTTATCCAAAGCGACTTCCAATGAAGTGCTTTCAACCTTCAAGGTACAAACTCCAGACAGCCAGAAGTAAGTGCAAGTACATTAGCTTTTACATCTACATCAGCAAGCAGGTTGGCTGATGCAGAGCGGAGTGAGCGGGCTGTAGCCTGACATGGTCATACTCAGATTCTAGTCAGAATATGAGTCTGATACCGCTCCATTGGGCTGTGATTATGGGGCGTGTTTCAACGGAACCAGGAAAGAAAATGCCTCTGCACTCAATTGGATAGACCTACAACCAATCAGAGCAACGGAGTATGTGACGTACCTTGATCGCGGTTCTCTGTTCCTCTTTTAAAATGAATGCGCTGTATCTTCTATAACAGACGCGATGGTGGAATCTACACATCTCAATTCTCCAGCGGCAGCCATCTTCGTTGTAAACGAATTCAACCCAAGCGCTCTTTGGTGACGTGGTTGATTACGTTACTGTTGATCATCTGTCCATCATTGTATAAAGCCCGCCCTGAGCATAGTTGCTCCACAACGGATCAAGTCCAGACCGAACTTCTCGACCTCAAATGTTGTGGGCGGGGCTAAATTCGGCTGGCATCCAGGCTAGGCGGGCTGGGGTGTAGGGCTTGACCATGTCCTGGATATAAGCTGGGCCTGATCAGTTCGTGGTCCTGTATGCAAAGTACTAGTGTCTTATACCAGATGCGGGCGAGACACTAGTACACACATTACATACACATTTTTAATATGTATCATTATATGCAAATTTATGATACCAATTAAAACCGATGAGAGAGACTTTGTTCAGAGTTTTAACCGAATGAAATGAAACATATTCACAACACTAACTGAAGACATTTTACATCTACAACAAGACATCGATAACAGAACTGCAAACACCATGAAGGTGATTTTCCCTCTTTCATCCTTTTCCCTGTCCCAGTCCTAGTGGGTGAAGCCCTGTCTGGTTTCTCAGTGCCTGAGGTGTTGAGAATCGCCTGGCTGAAGGAGGGTCTGTCAGTGCTGGAGCTCTTCCATGGAGACACCTTGGCCTTTAAGGACCTGGCTATGACCTGCACTGTGCGCTTCCTCGACTACTTCCTGCGAAAAGAGAACCGCAGAGCTACTGTTCTTGTAGGTAAGACTAACACCTACAGGACTCCAGACTTTTAAAACTTATGAAGTAGAAGCTTTTTTCATTGGTAGCACTTGTGCGCCTAACTTTTTCATTTAAGTGCAGCAGCATATAATTTAGCTGGACCTGCGGGTCCCCAGCTCACTGATGGTGCCATCTGAGGTTGAATCAGATTCAGGAGCAGTCGCCAAATGTTTCCTTAAAAAGAAATATCATGGATTCTGTAAAACCTGACTGCTGTTCTTGCAGTACTTTGTGATACAAAAGTCCAAGAGAGGATGATAATGTTTCATGTAAATGAATCTCTCTTGTACACATTTGTATCACAATTACATAATGGCTAGAAACAAATTGCCCGCAAGAAATCTTAAATGCTCACAGTTTAACACACACACTAACAGTTCATACATGATAGAGGTATAGTTTAAATCAGAAAACAGTTAAACCAGGTTCTCGTCCACTTTGCAGGCGAGCGCCAGACACAGTGACAAAATGTCAATAACAGTTGAACTTAGTTAATAAGAATGTTCTGTAATCAATCCAAACATTAATCTTTCTCCTCTCTAGGAGGAGAAGTTTTTGAGATTATTTAAAGAAACTCTGAAACTCCTGAGTTGCCCAAATCCACGAACTTAATGAAGGACAGAATCAGACTGATGTGATACATCACAATAGCACTGCACTTTCAATACGGAGTGGAGACAGATAACAGATTAAACTCAGGTGCATCACTACCAAGTTTTGTATTTGTTTTATTTTCTGATTTAAACGTGTTAATTGTAGGTCTGAACAACAAAAAAACAGATTTTCATGATCTGTTATTTCCCCCATCCACAGTTTTGCAACATATTGAAAACTGAGTCGTTACATGAAAAAGGGCATTCTGTACAGTTTAGATTTTAAAGAGAGAAAAACTAAAACAAAAAAACAGAACAGCACAGATCATCAACTTTTATAATAAAATGAATGGGAGAGATTGGCCCTGTTCAGACCTGGCCTTAACGTGCATCCTGGGGGATCCGATCACAAGTGGTCAGCTGTAAGTACAGTTGTTAATGCACCCAAGATAAACTGAGGACATATTGAGATTCGATCGCTCAGACCACATTCGGAGGTGATCTGGGCCGTGTATGGACACATTATTTTAGCAGTGTGTACACCAATATGTACTGGGCCACATTGAAGGACTGCTTACTCAACTGACGTCCTCGACATTCTCAAATCGCATAAGCTGGCTTGGTCCACACCGTCTGAAACTTTTTGAAAAGCCCATAGATCATGAGTACATCAAACATCTTTGTTTGTTTTATGTTTCTCCTTAGCCAGCTGTTTTAAAAAGTATTAAACATTGCCTGCTCCGGCTCCATTCATGCTCCCTAGAGGGAGCAAAAGGCACAAACTATACAAAGTGTCATAGATAGTATCATAGATTGTACTGATGTCCCCTCCAGGTACATCAGGGGACACAGGTGGCTCGGCCATCCAGAGCGCCAAAGGTCTCAGTGGGTTGGATGTGGTGGTTATTTACCCCCGAGGACGCATCACTCCAGTCCAAGAAAAACACATGATCACCTGCCTGGAGGACAATGTCCATGTGTTTGCAGGTAAATTAAAAGAGGTGAAGGGACTTATAGCTGATCTTTCACAATACAACAATCAAAATCAAATCAAGTGTGTGTTTTAACTCTGTAGCAGACGGCAGCTCAGATGACATAGATCAGCCTCTGCGGTGTCTTTTTGCCGACCAGGAGCTGGTCAGGTCTCACGGCCTGTTGAGCCTCAACTCAGTCAACTGGTCTAGAGTCATGATCCAGCTCGCCCACTTCATCTATGCTTACCTGGAGCTCAGTGGTATGGAGCAGGCCGAGACCGACGGGGACCTGCCTGAGCTGGAGGTGGTGGTGCCCACTGGAGGAGCGGGAAACATTGCAGGTGGGTTGAATACTCGCTCCAAAGGGGAACTATTATATAGCATTTTCAGGTTCATACTTGTATATTGTGTTTGTACTAGGACATGTTTACATGCTTTAAAGTTCAAAAACACTTTTTCTTTCTCATATTGTCCATGGCCACTGCTCCTATATTCATCCTCTGTCTGAGACGCTCTGTTGGAGCGCCTATGTCTTTAAGCCCTCCTCCCGAGAAAGCCCAGTATGCTCTGAATGGCCAGCGTGTTTCCTGGAATCTCCGCTCCGCTGTTGTTTCACTAGTTGCAGCGGGAGCTACTGCAACAGAGTATATAGCAGGATTTTGTACCGTGAAAAAATAACAAATAAAGGCTTCTAAACCAAATATTACACAAACGGTCCCAGCAGTAATGCGACCCGAAATTGGGGAGAATTTAACAACATTGGCAGCCAAGATGACATCTTTTACTGCAGTTAGCATGTAGCTACATCTGCCTGGAGCAGATGACCAATCCCATGCCCCATAGAAGGCTGGCTAAGTGTTATGTGACTATACATAACTAGTCTACATCCCTGACGTTCCACTTCCAGGATTGCTCCGGTGCTGCAGGAAATTCTGCCAGATGCATGTATTTTCGCCGATGTCCATTTCCTTCTGCTTTCACTGTGTTGGCAGTTCTAAACTCCACTGGACTTATGAGGACTGTGGTTAACTGCTCCTCAGATCTCTGCATGGTAAATTGAGACAGCTAGCTAGCTATTTTACAGTGGCTCCGTGCAGAGTTTAACACCGCCCATTATGATTGTGATTGGTTTTAAGAAATGCCAATAAACCAGAGCACGTTTTTCTCCCATCCCGGAATGCTGTGTGGACTAGACCTTCCTCCGCTTCGCAGCGTGTGGATGGTCTGGCAAAGCGAGACTATGTGACACCTAGCCGAGAGTAGAAATCTGAACGGTTAACTCACTGTGGTTACTCTAAAACACGTTTACCTCATTATTTGAAAATCCGACATTATAACATTGTAGATATGACAGAAAATACGGAAAAGCATAATATGTCACCTTTAAGTCACAGAGTCCACACGTGCTGTGCCTCTGCAACACAAACTCTGCAGCGTCAGCCTGGTGAAAGAACCTCAGCCAGCAGCTTCAGCAACTCAAACCCAGCCACAGCAGGCAGTACAAGCCCCAGCATCAGAAGTCAGATTCCTGACTGCCCTGGCTCCGTCCCCGGATCAGCAAACTAGTCGCTGCTATTACACGTTTTAGACCCAGCAACAGCAGCCACACGAACTTGAACCCACCCAGCTGGGTCCAATGGCAGCAACAGAATGTTTGCTTATCTGATAGGGCTGTCCGGGATCAGACTCCCAGCGATGGGTCCTGCTCTGGCTGAACCAGAGGCCCAGCTGCCAACCACTGGTCCTTTTTAATGGCCGACACTGCAAAATGTACACAATAGAAATACAGTACATCATGTGGACTCTGTGTTGATGTGTGTGCCGGTTGTTTGTTGACGTTAGCGGACTCCATCTCTAAGCTAGCGTTAGTTAATGTTGCACACTGTTGGTGCTGTAGGGGAGCTGAAGAGAGGCAATTGACTCGGGTCATGCATAACATCAGATCCTTTGGATTTTCCCAGAAAATCCTGAGTCCATTACATAGAAATCAGTCCACAGGCAACCAAGAAAGTCGAGGAAGGTCTCTCTTTTAAGGTCTCTCTTTTTTATTTGTTAAACAATTAATACCTGTTTTGGACAAATTATGTGGGAAGGTTTAAAATGACAAAGTGACAAGAAAAGGGACAATTCTGGAAAACGTGGAAGGCAAAGAACATAAAACAAGTTTTTGTTTAACTACATTTTAGTGTTGTCTTTGTCATCAACGATACATGTTGATATCACCAAAGTCAGCGTTTAATGACAGCGGTGCTGTGAAGTGAAGTAGATCGGATCAACGGTTCATGAGATATTTTAAAAACAACGGACACACACACGCGCATACAGAGATGCCCCGATTTATAGTTAGATCAATTATCAAAATTGAGCAACTAAATTATCGACTAATTGTTATAGCATTCATTTCTGCAATTTAATTTTCTTGTAGTCAGCATTTTCACAACCAAGGACTTCTGTCTTATCTTTGATCTGTGTAATGTAATGCAGTCATTTATCATTATATCATCATTATTTCCAAATTATGATAACATGTTTCTCCCTTAACAAAAGCCTAATGAGAGTGTTTTCTGTCTGTATGTCTGTCTGTCTTAGCTGGCTACATTGTAAAGCAGATGGGATTGCCCCTGAAGCTGGTGGCCATGGTGAATTCTAATGACATCGTGCACAGGACGGTAACCAGCGGGGACTTTTCCATGGCAGCTAATGTCACACAAACTTTGGCTCCTGCTATAGACATCCAGGTAACACAGTTACACAGGTTATAGTTACAACTGCTCATATCAACGAGATGTCAGTCTGAAGATGACTTTTGATAAGATCATAATTAGACTTGAGCCGGATACTCGGCTGAAACGAGTATCCGGTACGGATAAAGCACTTTTGCCGAGTACGAGTATTATACGAGTAATACGAGTCAATATCTGTGCTCGGATTGAATAAAAATCCTCATTGGGTAGATGACTCTGTCTGCGTTCTGTGATAAGATAGTCGTCACAGCGCCCCTCCCCAACACACATACAGATTTATTGTGTTGCTGTGTCCTGCTCTGCTCACTCACACACAGAACACTGAGAAGAGAACAGCTCTCTCTCTCTCTGTCTCTCCCTCAGTCACTCAGGTTCGCGGGTCTTTTCCGTTAACGTTGAGGGTTTCTTCAGCTTCAGGTTTGTTTTTTACTTCGGTTTGTAGTACTTACTTATTAACCAGTAGAGTTCTGGTAAACGTGGGGTTTGTTCAGATGTGGTGCTTGGTAGAATGCGCCTCTGCCTGTCGGAGATTTTTTTTCTTTTTTAAACCGTCTGACTCTAACCATTTTGTGTCTGACACTTTCTTGCTGTATTTCATAAAAAAGTAAAGGAAGTAGTGGTATAAAATAAATATATAATAATAAATAATGAATAATAATAATAAATATAACAATTTCTGATCAACCCATATCAATTGCATGCTTAAAATAACATAAAAAACATAAAGCCCCGCCCATTTCAAGACAACCCAACCCACTTCCGGGTTAAATCCCGTCCACTTCCGGGTTAGGCCCCGCCCAGTCCGAGTACAGATACAGATACAGATAATTCATATGGTTAACGGATACAGATACAGATAATGCTGTACTCGCTCATCCCTAATCCTAATATTATTGTGCGTTCATCCACACATGGTTTGAAAATGTTTTTTTTTTTTTTTTTTTTATTTGAATTCTAATTTTTAGGAGCCGCTATATGCTTCAACTATTTCTTGAGAGCCCCACAAGCAAATGAACATGTTCAGAACATTTCATGGCAATCTTCCTATATATTATAAAACATATCATTTGTGAAAGATTTACATATATATCCCATGGTGGTCGATTTAAATCGCATTGAGTGTCTAAAAAGGAAAGGTACCAATATCTGAGGAGCACAAATCGGATCAGTAACATGCTGCAGTGAGCACATTAGATTTTAAGAAGAAGTGCAAAAGTTTTTGGTCCAATAGGGGCACTTAAGGCCAGAGGGTCGCCCAAAAACATTAGGATTTATTAGTACAATAAATCTCTGTATGATATTAGATGGCAATCTGACCAGTGGTTGTTATGGTATGGACCAAACTGTTGGACAGACTCATCCATTCACATTGCCTTCCACACAGTTAGGCATAAAGTAATTAATTAAAAAATCCACAGCAGCACCGGCAGGATTCTATTTCATAGTACGCACAAGAACCTCAGTAACTTATATTTGGAGCAGAGTCATGCAGAAGGCCAAACACCACACACAGCCACACATAGTAACACACACGCACACATTCTCACACTCTTTTCATAGTTTCACACATGGTCAAAATAACAACCAAACTAATATAGGCCCATCTACGTGCGCTTTATAACTTGTTCGGTGATCCATTTTTTCACAGTTCTGTTTACACATGCTCACTGTAAGGTTTCACTATGAGTTGGAGGCAAAAGTACAGTTCTCGAATCAACAGTTTTATTAAAGCACTCAAAACAGCGCCGAGTAAACTTACAGATGTGTCACAGAAAACAGCACTGTCACTCCCTAATAGAAAAACAACCCTGGTAACAACAGAGATACATAAACAAATGATGCACGCACGGTGCGTACAGGATTACGGCTGCCGGCACTATTGTGTGTACTGGTTGTATTTACATGTTTGGTCATTCAGGATGCTGTGTCACACTGCTTGATTTCTGGCCTGTAGGACCCATACAACATGGAGCGAGTGTTCTGGCTGCTGCTAGGCAGAGATGGAGCTGCAGTGAAGAACATGATGGAGGAGTTTCAACAATCATATAGACACTCTCTGCAGGAAAACAACCACAAGCTAGTACCAACCATTTAACATTTACTGCACCTGCTGTACACTTTCAGGCATGCTTATCTTCTATGTGTGTAGTAGAACTACAACCCCCATCTGCCAAGCTAATACTTTTTATGATCTGTCCCTCTGTTTTACTTCTAGTTGTCACAGGTTTTATCCTCTGGAACAGTGACTGATGAAGGGATCCTGGAGACCATGAGGAGATGCTGGGAGGAGAACCAGTATGTCCTGTGTCCTCACACAGCTGTGGCTGTATGGCATCACTACCACTGTTCTCACAGCCCCGGGCTCAACAGGTCAAACATATTGTGTTCATCTATTTAGCCAAGGGGTCTTCAACATTTTTAAACCAAGGACCCCTTAACTTAAAGAGAGACAGAGCAGGGACCCTCTACTACATATATTGTATAAAATGAAGTTGCATATTAAACTAGGCCTACAATAATGTGTAGGGTGGCCTAAAGCCTTTATACATTTTTAGTGCATAGAATACTAAGCTGTTAAAATAATAATTGTCAGCATGATTTTATAAATCATCTTTCAATGTTACATATACATGTGGCACAGTGAATCTTTAGGATGAATTGTATCTGTGGATGTATCTTAGTGACTAGCTTACCTATAGGCCAGTAAGCCTATCATCAGTGGGGATTTATATTTGCTAATATGTTGGATTCATGTTAAGACATTTTCAATTTTGAAAAAACTTTCCAAAATTAACAATAATTTGGAGGCCCCCCTGCAGTGACTCTGAGGACCCCCTGTTGAAGATCTCTGATTTAGCCACATATACATACAAGACATTTGTGACTTCACTGCAAAACACGGGCTAACAGGGTTTCTGCGGTCGTCAAGTCTTAAAGGCAGGGTTGGTAATGTTGAAAAGCTAGCAAGGTTTGAAAGTAGCAAACGGCTGAGTCGCTGCTTCAGAGCAGAGCACAGAAAGGACAATTCAATATTCATTTTTATTCCTCTTTTTAGTCAACTTTAGCATGGGTGTCCTAATTTTTTCACATGACTGTAAACTGAAAGAAAGATCTAAACGGGCAAAGGACCAAAAAAAAGAAAATAACCTTTTTGAAAAGCTCCAAAACACAAGTAATCATTAAATATTTTAGACCTGTCGCAAAACAGTCACACTAAAAGGCCTGAAACAACAGCCATGCGAGCAGCTTTGTGACGCTTGACTTAGGCACAGCAGTGTTTTAAGCTAAATGCTAACACCATCATGCTAATATGCTGACAAATTTTACCATGTTCACTTGATTTAATATGTTAGCATGCTAGCAAAAAAAATAACAAATTACGACAAAATTGGTCTTTGCTCGACTTACTGTAGCAAAGGTCTTATCCAGTTTTCTAAGTAATTACTACAACTTTTTTTTGCAGGTGTTACATTGCAACAGCATCTCCAGCCAAGTTTCAGGCAGCAGTGCAGAAGGCTGGCCTGACCTTTGACCTACCTGAGGCAGTGCTGGCATTGGACAAGTTGGCTATCCGTTACGAGAACCTGGAGAGAAGCCAGAACTGGTGCAAAGACTGGGAGGACAGACTGAGAGAGAAAATCCAGTCTGTGAGTTCAGCCAGGAAAAGCAGAGGGACTTATTACATCTGATTAGGAAAGATTGTAAAATAGGGTTTTACTTCAAAAACAATTAACAATTTCTCTGAGGGGATCAATAAAGTATTTGGATTCCGAAAACCTGATTGGCCATGAAACTGTAAAGGCAGGTGACTCTGGCAGCTTGTCCTTGATCTATGTACTTCCTTATCTTATCTTCTACAGTGATGTCATACACCACAAACCAATCAACTTATCACAATGTTCAATCTTCCTTCCACAACTGTAAATGAATGCTGAATAAAAGAAAACTGAAGTTGAATTGTCTCAAAAACAATAATCAATTTAATTGCACACATCTGAGACCTACCATTCAAAAGTTAGGTTTCCATAACTGACTGATATATTTACCCTTCAGGAATACAGCTGATGTTCTTGTCTAGCTGTAATGAGTGCAACAGAACCATAAGGTTCTACATCCACCACCTGGAACCATCAAAGAAAAGCTAAATGGAAGGTGAATAAAGATGTTTTAGATATTTGTATTAATATGTCTTATCTTTAAAGTCAGTGGAGGGACCTATACGCAATGTTTGTTTAGTTTGGTTTCATTGTCATTCCAACCATATCCATATAAGAACACGTAGGCAGCAGAATGAGGTGTAGTTCCTCTTAGGAGCAGGACAGACAAAGCATGTAAACATCAGACAAAATCAGGGATTTAATACACATGGTTGCCCCGTCTCTGTGTCCCACGAAGGCACGTCTATCAAAAAGGAATAAAAGTTTGGATAATATGGTGATAGAAATTATGGGCTAATCGTATTTATTTTCCTCTAGAGGGGCAACTCAGGCAAAGAGGGAAAATGGGCGGTTGCTCGAGTAACTATAGCCCTGCCTTGTGCACTTCCCTGGTTAAATACTTTGAATGTAAAATCTTAATTTGTAGTAACCCCATCGATCAAATATGCAATATGTGCCTCTGAAATGTAGTGGAGTAAATGTACAAAGCAGCGGAAAACAGAAATACTCAAGTAAAGTATAAGTGCCTTAAATTGTACTTTACTTGTATCGTAAGTGCAGTACTTACCAAGTACACTTATGAGCATCCCTATGTTCGAACATGGTGTTCATTATAGACAATCCATGACTAGCACAGAAGTCCAACAACAAACAACCACTCTGGTTTAGATCAGGGAGGCCGTTCCTCCCAATCACGCCTCTCCATGTGTCGCCATCATTTCCCACGTGCGCGTTGAAGTCCCCCAGCAGAACTATGGAGTCCCCCACTGGAGCCCCATACAGGACTCCACTCAAGGTCTCCAAGAAGGCCGAATACTCCGAGCTCTTGTTTGGTGCATACGCACAAACAACAGTCAGAGTTTTCCCCCCCACAACCCGCGCAGGCGTAGGGAGGCGACCCTCTCGTCCACCGGGGTAAACTCCAACGTAGCGGCGCTCAGCTGGGGGCTTGTGAGTATCCCCACACCCGCCCGGCGCCTCACACCCTGGGCAACTCCGGAGAAGAAAAGAGTCCAACCCCTATCCAGGAGTATGGTTCCAGAACCGAGACTGTGCGTAGAGGTAAGCCCCACCAGATCCAACTGGTAGCGCTCCACCTCCCGCACAAGTTCCCGCTCCTTCCCCCACAGAGAGGTGACGTTCCACGTCCCCAGAGCCAGCGTCTGCTGCCCGGGTCTGGTCCGTCGAGGCCCCTGACCTTCACTGCCACCCATGTGGCAGCGCACCCGACCCCAGCGGTTCCTCCCACAGGTGGTGGGCCCATGGGTTGGAGAGAGAGGTGCCACGTAGCTTTTTCGGGCTGTGCCCGGCCGGGCTCCGTGGCAAACCCGGCCACCAGGCGCTCGCTGACGGGCCCTCCATCTGGGCCTGGCTCCAGACGGGGGCCCCGGGCTTCCTCCGGGCAGGGTCACTCCATCTCTACCTCGTTTTTTCATAGGGTTTTTAAACTATTCTTTGTCTGGCCCCTCCCCTGAGACCACTTTGCCTTGGGAGACCCTACCAGGAGCACAAAGCTCCAGACAACACAGCCCTCAGGTTCATAGGGACACACAAACCTCTCCACCACGATAAGGTGATGGTTCCAGGAGAGGTTGTGTATAAATGTGTGTGTAAATTATACTGTAAATAATGCAATGGTAACGATGCAAAAAAGCAAAAATATGTTAGGTTGCTCAAATGTGAGGAAGTGGTAGATTTGGACAAAGGACAAGTAGGCCCAGTGATTTCAAGGGCAATTGCTGTTGGACTTTCACAATGCTGAGACTTGAGTGTGGTAATTATTGACTATAGTTATCTGCAGTGGTGTCAAAATATATATATCATACAAAATATTGAGATGAAGTAAATACATAAATAATATATATATATATATATATATATATAATACATAAATTTATTTATTTATACATTATATATATATATATATATATATATATATATATATATATATATATATATATATATATATATATATTATTTATGTATTTACTTCATCTCAATATTTTGTATGATAAATTGTAAGTCTAAGGTATATGCTTGGGGTGGCGCCATAGCTTACATAAGACTCGTCAGACATATGAGACTGTAGGTTGCTAGTTGTACTGACTTTTTTAACTTGATGCCTAAATGCAACACCACGTCCGAGATGCATATGTACAATACACTACAGGAGTTAGCTGAAGATCACAGCAACCCTTTATTTAGATTGTAATAAATTAAATAAGCTTAAAGTGTTGTAAGGATATGTTTTAGATTTGTGAATGAGTTATGCAAAAACAACTTTATAAGATCATTTAAAAATAAAAAACAATGTAATGAAAATATTAACAACAAGGTGTATTACATGTGTGAAGTGAGAAGAAAACATAGAACATCGGTCTAAACATTGCCCATGGATCCCAAACCACAATGCGTGTTTTCCGAGGAGCCTTGAATGTACCACGAGGTTTGACAGCTGGACAGCCCAACATGGCGGCTGCTAGCTAGAGCATCAAGTCAACACCTTCGTCTTTTAATATTATTGCCAGCTGTCAGGAAATAACCAGGGCAGGTAGGGATTCACAGAGAGAGACAGGTTGTCGTCCATTTTTCGCCTTTCCTGGTTTCTATCCAGCCATTGTCCGGAATGTGAAAGTGGTTTGAGGTGCCACAGTAGACGGAAGACAGGGGTTAAGTGACACAACAACAGTGGACCGAGGGCGTACTGTTTTCGGCTTGGTTTCTTCACCCCCCCTTCGGATATGTTTCACAGGTAAGACACGGTTCAACCCTATGACCCACGGTCTGTACTCGGTCATGTCTGTGTGTTTCAGCGCTGTTATTTACGGCGGTATGACTGTCAGCTGACGCATCGCTCTTGGCCGAATTTAAATGGCACTCAGAGAGAAATGAGGAGAGAGTACCTGGTTGTTGTGATAACATACACTCATTACACAATGGCATTTGCGAGCTTATGTGTCCTACTCCTCTAGAAGAAAAACTAGTTTGCACATTGGCCCCACATTGACACTCAGCCATACTATGGAGCTATTCTGGCCTGTATGCCTATTTGCTAAAATGTGCTATAGTAATAATACACTGTGCTTTAAAAAAAAAAAAGTATTATGAGAAAGTACTTTTATTTGTAATTAAAAATAAACAGCCAGCTATTGCCTTTCTCAGCATCCTTTAGTTTGTCTATGGTGACCTGTACACAACCAAATTATGACTCCACCCATGTGCGATTACTCACATTCTCAACAACAAATGTAGCCTACATTGTAAGCTCTACAAAGGTACTGTAGTACTACCCAAGGAGTTTTATTACTAATACATTGATAGACAGTAGGAAAACAGTGGGCTATATGTATGACATAGGAATAGTTTGAAAGCAATACTCTTTTTAGGGATTGCCATTGTGTCAAACTTGGGAAATGGGTACGAGTAGGAGGGCCGTTTCCAGGAGCCCAATGCTATATCTACATGACTTGATGATGATGATGACCATTTCTGCAGCACTCGACAGTCAACTGTACAAAGTATTCAGCAACAAATAAATTCACGTCATTTTTTAAGCACAAATGGTAGACATTCTCTGGTTTCAGCCTCTCAAATATGAATACTCGCTGGTTTTCTTAGTCTTCTATGATAATGATTAGAATATCTCTATAGGGTTTTGGTCTGTTAATTGGGCAAAACAAGCTGTTTGAATTTGTCCATGTTAGCTCTGGAAAATTGTGCTTGGCATTTTTTTATATTTTCTATTAATCAATAATAAAATAATCAACCTATTAACCAATGATGAAATTATTATTATTTCCAGCCCTACACTCCCATCAATCAGGCCTTTTATACAGTCTAGACGTGAGCTGTTCCTGAATAAAAGACATGGTGGTCGTCGCATCATGCTATGGATGTGCTCTCAGCAGAAGGAGCCTGGAGACAAAAAAATATACAGAAAGATCCTTGAAAACCTCCTGCTCCAACCTAATCCAACACAAAATCATGAATAAAGGACAGGTCTCCATACGTTCTAAACACACTATATGTATCTAGATCAGTGTGTTTGTCCACTATGTACAGCATGTTCATATTGTCCCATACTTACTAGTATGATATGGGTTTATTATTTTCCCTGTGTCACACACTTGGCATCCTTAAAGCTCCAAACCTATTTGTAGAGTAGGTCTGACTTATTGACATGTGGCTTACGAGGCTTCTGTCAAGCAGGACGGCGACTTTCACTGTTGTGAGTCTGAGCTAAAGAGCTCATTTGAATATCCCGCTGCTGCTGGTATTCTGCTGAATGACTGCTGAGATAGCATGTGCTTCTTCTATGTGACCTGTACATTGTTAAGAGGGACTAGCCTGCAGAACTGTCTGGGAACCTGCTGCTGTTATTGTCAAGTGTGATCAATTTAATACTCTGCTATTCACAATGGCTGTGCAACTTAATACTGCATGCTGCACTGCTTTTCAGCTTCCGGGTTTTCAGCATTCAGTCTCTGTGCAGCTCATTATAGCCTCTTTTATTAGGGGTGGGTATGGTTTGATATAATATACATCAGTGGTTCCCAACCTGTGGTCCGGGCACCCCTCAGGGGGGCGGCAAAGATCACAGGGGGGGCGCAAGTCTTTATCTGGTTTTATGATAATAAACTAATTATGATAATACACTAGAATATATAATGTATACAAAAGTCTGTATGAAAACTATATATTTTTGTAAACCTCAAAACCTCTGGGACCTCTTAACCTGTGGCCCTTGCTGTCATCAGGTCAGCTGCTAGCTGCTATCTGCTAGCTGCTATCTGCTAGCTGCTATCTGCTAGCTGCTAGCTGCTAGCTGCTATCATCCTCGTTTTTCCTGCCGCCACGGCATCACTATTTTATGAATGAAACATGGCGGAGAAACGTAAACGTGCTGATAACTCCTCTGTATCAAAAAAGAAAGTAAGGCTCTATCTCAAGAGTTACCTCAACTTCGTTTTTTTTTTTTTGGGGGGGGGTGCTCAGCTCTTCTTAGACATGAGTAGGGGGGGCGCCATGGAAAAAAGGTTGGGAACCACTGATATACATAATATTAATAATAATTAATTACGACAAAATTGGTCTTTGCTCGACTTACTGTAGCAAAGGTCTTATCCAGTTTTCTAAGTAATTACTACAACTTTTTTTCAGGTGTTACATTGCAACAGCATCTCCAGCCAAGTTTCAGGCAGCAGTGCAGAAGGCTGGCCTGACCTTTGACCTACCTGAGGCAGTGCTGGCGTTGGACAAGTTGGCTATCCGTTAATATCCTAATTAATAATTAATAATAGCCTTAGAAGAACTAAAATACAGTCTGCAAAAATTCTGATTTCAATCAGTAGGTTTCAGATTTCAGATTATATACTTTTGATTACAAATCTGACCAGACATTCATTACTTAAACCATTTTTTATAGTTATTAGCTCTGAAACCCAGCCATCTACCATATCAGGGTTTTGATTTTACATATTCCAAAATTATACTTTTTTAAAAACCTTATAAAATGGCTGTCACAATTTTCCAGAGCCCAAGGAGATGCTTTTTTTTTGGCATTTAGGTCTTTTTTGTTACAGCCCAGGCATGAAAGGGGAGAGATCTGTTGACTACTTGTATCAGCCCTACTGCTATCTGTAGCAGTAGTAGCTTTACCCAGAAAAAAAAGCAACTTTTTTTTCAATGATGATCTGGCCAAGAAGGCAGCAAAGTTAAGCGACGGTTACATTCATACAACCAAATACAAAAAAAAAAATAATAATAATAATTTTTGAAGCATATACCTCTGTTTTGTCTGCGTTTCTGTCTCCCCCAAACATGAATAATCCAGCACAGCAGTAAAGTGCCTGCAGTCCTTCCACAGGTCATGCCTATTACAGCTGTCCAGCACACACACACACACACACACACACACACACACACACACACACACACACACACACACACTCTATCTGTGGCATCTGGGTGGAGACAAGCATTCCACAGTTGAATACCAAACGTGCTACAGGTTCCTATGAAGGGCCTGTTTGAGGGATTGGAGAAAATGTTTATTAGAGAAAGAAAGTCCTGTGGCCCCTGAGATCTACCTTCCATCCATACCTGTGGTACCTGAAATACAAGTGACATATCCTTGCTTTTTTTCTTCTTCTAGCTGTGTCTGCATGACTAAGTGTCTCCTCTGACTGTACTGTCAGCTGAACGTCAAAGGCTAATTGGCACGGGTGGGCAACTCATAACTTCAAAATAATTCCACTGCCTAAAAAGCATTGAAGAAGACCTCACCCGCTGAAACAAGCTACCCATCTCATTAGTAGGAAGAAGAGCTGCTGTCAAAATGATCATACTATCACAATGAAACTATATCTTTTTAATGAGCCCAGTTCAGCCCACTGTACATGGGTTTAAAACTATAGATTCCATCATTAATACATTCTACTGGAAACACAAAAAAAAGTGTTAGCCACCCCACATTTCTCTACTCTAACCCTTTGCAAACCACCTCCAATATATTACAACATGGCTCCAAACACCCATCAATGGATATAGAACAATATGAATGTCAGGAATTATCATTATCAGATCTACCATTTGTTCCACAATCAATCAAAAATCATACTTGTTTAAAAAAAAACCATTTATAGCAACAACTCTGACAGCCTGGTGGAAATTTAACCAAATGACTGGACATTTCCTGACCCCGGACAAATTCACTCCCTTATAGCGTAATCCAGATTTTCGAATCGATAACAAACCAATAATATTTAGCAAATGGAGAAAAAAAATAGGCATCACATACTAAGAACACTTGTTTGAAGACGGCTCATTAATACCACATGAAACAGGTCGGTAGTAACAGCTTCCTGCAATATTAACAAGCATCCAAAAACGCACGCTCTCAAAAATCTACAAAACTCAAGGTTTTCACATAGGAAGAAGCTCACATGTTATTTGAATAAAACTTCTTTATGAGAAAAAAAAAAAAAGAAGAAGGGGGGTCTAACCCTCATGTTGTCCTCGGGTCGAATTTGACCCTTTTTCAAAATTCAGAAATATGTTTGTCTTTTTAAACCAAATTATCCAAAAATACATGGATTCCATAGTATGCTCTTTCAAGTACAATTAACGATCACTACTTTTATTGAATATTTGGGAGTTTCATTCAATTTTATAGCCTTAAAATAGCAAAAAAAAAAGCATGGCTTCAAAACAGTATTCTGACTAAACTTTGACATACACAACTCTCTGATTATCCATCAACATACGTTCCTCTAATACTAGTCTAAATAATTCATAATTTCTGCTTTTTTAACTCAAAACTTAGGTAAGATTTTCTACAAAAGAGGTTTAATGGTCAGTGTAACGCTTATCAGTTCAATTTTCTAAGCACAATACACACACACACACACACACACACACACACACACTCGAAACCATCAGTTGCAAGCACCTCTGACCCCAAAGTCTATCATTTTTTTTTTTTTTTTTTTGGTCCATATGTAGTTAATGACCTGCATATTCCACAAAGTAGAGGGAGAGAATACCATTGCAGTATTGAATAATTGGAGCCCAGACGCGATTTTATAATTTTCTAAATTTCTGATCCTCTGAATAAAAACAGAAAATTGGAAAAACAGTTTAAAGATCCAATTTTTTAATTTGTCAAGGTGGAAAAAAATTAAAAATTGGATATTTGAACCCATTTTTCTGTTTTTCCAAATGTCCGTTTGTGCTTATAAATTGAACTGATAAGCCTTACACTGACCTTTAATGTCCATGGATTCAAAAAATAGGTGTAAACTTAGGGGTAATAAGTACTGGTGTATATACTGGTGGTAGGGTTAAAATATTGAATCCATAAAGGGGACAAAAACTTCAGAAAAAGTGTCAAAAACATCGGAAAAAGGGTGTTCAACAAGTGCACGGTCAACAGGAAGACAAAACAAGGCGTTACTGTGATATACTGCAGGTCTTACATCCCCCTCTTACGTCCCCTCCTCTGACTCCTTCCATTGCTTAGTGTGACCATCAATCATTATTGTTTTTGCAGGTAATCTCAGGCCTCTCTGTGAACCAGCCCCTCACCCGCCCCCCTGCTGATGATGTCATCACCACCGGCAAAGCCCTCTGCCACCTCCCTCTTCCCTGGGTCCCAGATGCGGCCCTCGGCTGCCCTGGACTCCCTGTCCATGTCTTCATTCCTATCTGGGGATTTAGACGATGAAGGCGATGGAGGGAGAGCAGATGGGGAGGAGGAAGGGCTGGGAGACCTAGAAGTGAACCCTTACGATGGTTTGCCCTTTTCTTCTCGCTACTACGCCCTACTGGAAGAAAGGCAGAAGTTTCCTATATGGAGTCTTAAGCAGAGTCTACTGGAGCACCTGGAGAGCCACAACATGCTGCTGCTTAGTGCACCTAGTGGTGCTGGAAAAAGCACCCAGGTAACTAGAAACCAACAGGGCCACAGGGAAAATAACATGTAGTGTATGTAATCACCTAGATTTATTCAGGTCAAACTCTAAACATAAACCTTTTATATTCTTAAAGTAGACCTACCGTTTTCAGGTTTATGCTTGTATTTTGTGTTTCTATTAGAACATGTTCACATGCTTTATGGTTCAAAAAACACAATTTTTCTCATAATGCCCACGGCTGCTACACCTGTATTCACCCTCTGTCTGAGACGCTCTGTTGGAGCGCCTGTCCCTTTAAGCCCCCCTCCTGAAAAAGCCCAGTCTGCTCTGATTGGTCAGCGTTTCCTGATCATGGGATTCTCCGCATCTGTGCGCTGCCTCCATAAAGTGTACAGTCAAAGACGATTTAGAACCGAGACGCCTCAACTCAGAGTAGCTTCCTGTATCTGCGTCACATGGGCTCCGCCACGGCCACGCCTCTTTAGGAGACTAGCGGCACGTCCTGAGTGTATTGATTCCAACGGGAGAAGTGAACGTGAACACAGATTATGAGCGATTCTTTAGCCCAGCAGTCACCAAAGTAAAGATTGGACCCATTTCCATACCATACCAGCTCGACAGTATATATTTCAAGTATTTAATATTTATTTAATTTATATTATTTATCTATAGTTCTGCAGACATGATTTGAGCTTAATGCACTGCTCAAGCAAAGGAATATAATCACTCTCTTCACTACATTGACAACACATAACACAGTATTTTCCATTTTGCAAATAATTCCGACAAGCACATTCATTGAGAATCCCATTCAGCGATTTGACAACATATATAAAGAAATACGATGCAAATGGAGAAATTCCTTTAATGTGATTAACAATTTTTTAAACAACATACTAAACATACAATTCGCAACATGAACACATCCCCCCTCCTTCGTCATCACCACCCACCCAAAAAAGAAATCAAGAAAAGATGACATGGTAACTGCAATATTTAAGACCATACAACAAAATAATAACAAAATAGACAATAAACCAAATAAACATGTATAAAGGACAACACAATAAGCCCATCATACACGTCTCTCCCCAGCACAAAGCTTCTTAGGAGCCCTCCAGAAAGATCAGGTACTTTCCCCATTTTCTAGTATAGACATCCAATCTGGCAGACCGTTTATATGACATTTTTTCAAACGCCGCCACTTTAGCCATCTCACAAGCCCACTCCTGGATTGACGGCACCCCTTCATTCCTCCATCCTCTTAATAATCTGTCTGGCTATCATTAAACTAGTCTGGACCCAGCTTCTTATGTGCTTATCTATTCCTTAGGATCCGATTGACCCATCTCCCAGAACAAATAATCTTGGGCTGAATGGAACCTGGTTCCCTCCAATCTGACATAGGTTATCATGTATCCCGGTCCAAAATTCCTGGACCTTATCACAGGACCATAAGACATGAAGTAATTGGCCATCCTCTGTCATACATTTCCAACTATTTAGTGTGTCTTTCAAACCAAGTCTAAACAATGTGGAGGGCGTCCAATAGAAGCGATGCATAATCTTGAACTGAATGAGGCGCACCCTCACATCGCAAATAGAGAAAGTCCTACACAAAACAGCAGGGCAAAGTTACAACACAATACATTATTCTCTAGGACACCAAAACATTATGACCATGCTAATAATACACAGTAGGCTAACGCTAGTTGTATAGCCAAAGGTGCTGGAAGAAGTATTCAAATCCTTTATTTATGTAAAAGTAGAAAATGGAAAGAGTAAAGGTCATTTTCTGGAGATACTTTGAACTATTTTATATACTGTTCATCTCTAAAAATGCATCAGATTTTTTAAAATGGTCACATGTTTTATATGTTAAGGTTTAATTAAATCGGTGCAGATGGCAGAAACCAATAGTGGAAGCAGGAAGATGTTCCCAGAAACCTGACATAATCACAGTTGTTGAAATACAGTTATAATGGGCATTTACTTGATAGCAGAGAGTAGAGAGCTGAAGAGAAATTAGGGGAGAAAGAAACAGGACCCCATGGTCCTCACAGAAAGAATGATTTTATTATATTATAACCAAACCTATTACTGTAAAGAAGAAAATGAGAATGTGACAGTAGCCAACACGAGTGATGAGATTCCAGTGTCCAGAACTATACTGGTCATATGTTGCTGTTATTTAAAAATACTGGCCAACATATCAGATGAGTACGTTTTTATAACTGTAAATACATTTTATATAGTATAGTAGTATACAACAGTATATTTCATATATTTTTTTTGCTGATATTTCCAAGGGTTTTAATTAAAGACCATGCTGATGCTTTGAGCATTATACTGCTACTTCCTTTATGTGTAGATGTGTTATTGTGTGTCAGGTGACTCAGGGCTTTCCGCGTGATGGCCTGGTTGTTATCATTACACCTGCTCGTCAGCTCCACTCCCCTCAGGCTAATGAATGACAGCTTTAAACCACTCCAGTAGAGTTACACTGTTGTGCTTTAACCTGAACACTCATTTCGTCCAGAATCACGCCAGTCTCCCCTTTCTGGCGCCTATCTTCACAGTTAGTGCTAATGTCACGTGTCTTTCAAGAAAAGAAACACTTTCTACTTTGTCTTTTTTACCTGCTGCATTTTTAGCATTTAGGCGACGCTTATACGTATTACAGCTGTCGTTAGGGCACTTTCACTTTGACCTTTGCACTTCTTACTGTTGGCTGTGTGTAATGTCAATAATTTCTGCTACCTTTACTGTCACTCAAAGATTTATTAAACTCTACAACTGGTATCTTGCTCAAAATGTGATTCAAATGTAATATTTTAGGCAAAAAATATGAAAGCAATGGAGATTACATTCCCACACAGATTACTATCACAGATGACTATTTAGCACAATGTGTCTTCTTTATTCTCAGTTCTTTATTCTTAATTTGTATTCCAATTCGCTTCCACAAAGTCAACGTCTTCCTGGGTTTGTTTGTTTGGTGTTTGTTTGAGAATTCAGCCTGTGTATTTTAATGTCCTAATCAATAGATCTAATCTAAGGCTTTGATTAAATATTTATGCAAGGTCTGTTGTAGGGCCGTGTTTATTTCTCCTGTCCAGTCATCCATGGATGGCACTTCAGTTGCCTGTTCATTTATTACTGGAACGTGTGCACACCTACAGTACTGTAAGCCAAGTGGATAGCATGGAACAAATGGCTTATGGTTGTGGATCCAGTCTAGTAAGCAAAGTTAATTTATTGCCATACGTTGGTTGATAGTTTACGGTAGGAACCGCTAAAAACACAACAACCTCACTGTCCTCTGCACCCGACGGACAGACACACTTCCTCGGCTTAGAATTACGGTAGGAACTGCTAAAAATAGCACTACCTAGCTGTCCTCTCCACCCGACTGAATGTACTTTATTGGCTTAGAAATACAGCAACAATCGCTAAACACACTGCAAACTCACGGTCCTCTCCTCCCTATTTACAGCCCCCTCTCTTGGCTTCAAATAACTCACTGTTGTCGGCTACAGCCGCTGAACAGGCTACACGTTGTAAACAGCCGTAGCCCGCTTGCCTGCTCCTCCGGTAACATTAGCAGTTAGCAGGGTTAGCATGGCGATGTTAGCCAGGACCAGTCGGGATCACTTTACTGGCTGTGTCTCAATTGTTTTTCGAGTAACCAACTCGGGTACTCTAGCTATATAATTCAATGTGAGTACACGAATGTTGAAATTACATAAAATGCCCGTCCCTTGTAGCCGTGTTAAATTAGCCTAAAGCTAATGCTTACCTGTTCAGGGGGTAATTAGCCATCTCGGTGTACTTTTGGGCTCTGAAGTGTCTCCATGTTTCAAATACATCTCCAATATTTACCCGTGGTTTGTTACGTCTCTGGTCACGCAACTGTTAGAAACATGCCTTTTTTCTTTTTAGGTCGGGTAGAATCAATCTCCGTTTATCCTGTTCCTTTGTTTGCTGCTTTCATGGCTGTCCTAACGTTACAGCTGTAGCGCTCTGGGTTTACGTTTTTACAGGTATATCTGGCAACCCGGACTGGCTGTCAAACTGGGCAGTTGATAACAACACACAGGCCAAAACACAAACAGAAATTCCGTCACAGAACGGAAATTTCAAAAGTAGAAACACTGGCATTAGCATTGTTGTCAGAAAAGATAGTATTTCAATTTAGCATGTTTCCTTAATATCTGATGACGCATTGGGGTCATTTTTGGATTTATTACGGTAAATATATAATATATTGTACCTTTAAATTCAACACAATTCGACATTCGACACGGTTCCACAAACCAAACTTACTGTTAAAGTGTGTGATTCTGAAAACTGAAAGTAAAACCCCAGTATTATGTTACTACTTCCTCGTCTTGTTGACCTCTGTCTTTCTTTTTTTCCTTCCTCCTCTTCTCCCTGCAGGTGCCACAGTGGTGTGTGGAGTATGCTTTGTCCTATGAGTTTTCTCAGGGCCTGGTGTGTTGTTCCCAGCCTTATTCGGTGACAGCGTCAAGTCTGGCCCTTCACGTAGCTGATGAGATGGACCTCAGCCTGGGTCTGGAGGTGGGCTACAGGGTGTCTCATGATGACAGCTGTACACCCGACACCCTACTGAGGTGAGGATGCTGGATAATGCACATTGGATAATTAAAAATGTTTCAATACAATTTTATATATAGTATCAAATCATCTCAAGACACTTTACATAGTAAAGAGTAGGTCTAGACCACACTATTATTTACAAAGACCCACCAATTACAGTTATTCCCCGTTACAGGGTTTAGCAGGGCACTGCAGGGTGTAGCAGGGTGTAGCAGGGCGCTGAGCAGGACTATTGCTACAGCTGCAACCATGATTTAAGTGCCACCATAATCCAAGGAAAACTGCAGGGCAAGAAAACATAAGGACTCTGGGGAATAAGCTCCCCAGAGCTAAGTTAGTAACAAGCATTTCTGGAACATGAATGCACATAGATGGAAAGAGAGAGGAGAGAGGAGCTCAGTGTGTCAAAGGAAGTCCCCAGGCAGTCTAAAACTATAACAGCATAACTAAGAGCTGGTCCAAGGCAAACCTGAGCCAGCTCTATAAGGGTTGGTAGATGAATCTGACGACTATGAAGAGAAGCAGAGAAGAGAAGCGTTGCCGTGTAGCTATACACCCTCCCCCGCCGGTAATGTCATCTTATTATTTTCCCCAGTATTGGGTCACGACTCTCATTTTCAGTTGCGCTGTTACAGCCACTAGCAACAAAATGGAAATCAATTTTTTCAGAACAAAGCTATCCAGACATTTTAATGTTGAAGAGAGTTGTTTATTTAATACCAGTAATGTAATAACTCGTTTTTAACTCAATTTTTTTCACCCTTAAAGGTGCACTATGAGTTCCTGCATGGTTTCAGCGCGATTTAATTTTTGTCTCAAATCGTAGGCATCTCTCCTTGATCCACTAGCTGCCTGTCCCCTGAATACACTGTGAAAAAGCCCGGTCTCAGGAGACTTCACAGGGGTTGCAAACGTCAAACAAACACTAGAGGCACAGGCTGTGCACCAAAATACAACAAACTGCTCCAGCCAATCACCGACAAGATGGTTGGGGGAGGGGGTGGGGGTTAGTGACAGTTAGTCAGTTAATCATGACAGTTACGGAATCATGGGGGGAGGGGCGAGCTTGCTCTATTTTGTTTTGAATTTACTTCATTGTGGAACGTCAACAGAAGTGACCATGCAGGAACTCATAGTGCACGTTTAAGAGGGTAAGATCACAGTCGTGTCAAAATATTTCTTTCCGTATTAGTGCCTTCGGGAAATAATGATTGAATAATGAAATAATGCACATTTCTCTTTATGGACCTAAGCAATGCATTCAAGTACTTTGAAGGCTGAAGTGGAGTTGAACATGGGTCAGTCAGTCCTAAGTGACGGGCGAACGCCATTCGGAAGGGTGGGGCTATGGCCTACATCGCCCTCGGCCTAGTAAAAGGAATTTAATTAATAGAAAATAACATCAACTTGAAACATTTAAAAAGATGAATAGATAAAATACAAAAATAACAATTACTGAGTACAATATCAACAATAATTGAGAGTGATCTCAATCTAACATGCAGAAAGAAAGCAAATACGTGTATTTCTGAGCATGCTTTTAAAAAGGTGATTACAAAATCATTAGACTTTTTTGAGATATTCCTTTACATAATTCTGTTCAGTAAGCCCCTTGAAATTAAACTACATCAAAAACTCCACCATAAACAGGCCACACACCAAGGATAGTTTTCTACCTCTAACTTCCTGGAAGGAGGTCTGGTAAACTGTAGTGCATCCTGGGGATTTTCTGTACATAACATACTGTAAGTGAGTGCCAGAGATGGCTTGAGTACAAGTGCAACACATCTTTCAGCAAGATATCACGTATTGCTGAGCACAATGCTGAACTGTATCATGTGTAATGGTCTCCTCCCCAGAGGCAATGTAGATGGCTTCATTTGATTTCACTAGTTTTGTATTATAATTTTACATGGTCTTTCTTTTGCTTTCAGCCACTCCTTGACTCTTTGTTTTCTGTTACCTGCAGTTTGCTGTGGCAGTAAAAGTGTTATAGCAGTGTATTCACTGAAAATGGATCCATGTGTCCTTTCCTGTGCTCCAGAATGATTATAGCATGTCACTTCATCTCTTAGTTACAGTATGTGTCAAAGGACGCTTCGACACATCTCCTGGCCATTGTGGTTTTGTGAGCTTTGACCCACTGGGCCAACCTGCCGTCGAAATGCTTTAAAATCTCTATATGTTTGATAGATACTGGCTCTTTACTCATCTCTTTTTTCTTTCCCTCACCCCAGATTTGTCAGTGACACTCTGCTGCTAGAGGAAATGATGTCAGACCCTCTGCTGCATCAGTATGGCGTTGTGGTGTTGGACGAGATCCAGGAGCGTACCGTGCCCACTGACGTGCTGCTGGGCCTGCTGTGTGACGTCTGCCGGCAGAGGCCAGATAATTTCCGGGTGGTTCTCCTCACTCACCCGACGCTGGCACCCCGCCTCTCGGCCTTCCTGGGACCATCAGTTCCTCACCTCTCCCTGGACAGTGTGCTCACTGACCCCCCTTCCAGAGACCAGGACGAGGGGACGGAGGTAGAGGAGGACAGAAAGGCTGTTGAGTTGAACAGGGTGGAGACACTGTACCGGGAGCTTCCGTCTGGGAAGGAACCGGCAGCCGCTGCCTGTCACATGGTGCTGGATCTGCACAGAAGGGGAGAGGAAGGAGATGTACTGGTGTTTTTGGCCAGTGCACAGGTACAAGACTTATACTTTAAAATCTACAAAGTACCAAATTTCACAGTTTGAATGAATATCTGTGTGCTAAAGCAAAAATATCAACATCTATGAGATGCCGTTTCTGACCATGTCTAATAAGTATGAATATTTTTTCATCATTTAAAATGAACAGTATATAGGCCAATTTATGCTTCTGCGTTAAGTCGACGCCGCGGCGACGCACATCGCTCAGTTGTGGCTTGGTAGCGTTGCATTTCCCCCTACTCATTTCCGGGTTCTCCTTCTCCATAAACAACATGAAATCAAGGAGAGGGTTAACTTTTCCTGCTACAGATTTCCCACCATGATCAATAAGCACAGGGGAGACACTTTGTTTCTGCCACTATAACTCTAGTCGCTACTCGCTCCGAAGCTAATCACTGTAACTCTCTCACTCGCTTGACCACCCCCCCCCCACACCACACACACACACACACACACACACACACACACACACACACACACACACACACACACATGCCGGCCCTGCTATTCTCTTAAAGAGATCGACGCACACACCACTGCACAAGTATAAACTTCAGGCCATTTACGTAGGCTATGGCGAAAGCTCTGCAGACTTAATCCTTAAGATTATGGTCCATGTTGATTTGGTCACACGTGGTTGCAGGTGGTAACAGCAAGTGTGTTTTATTAATCCAGAGGTCTGTTAATAACAAAACAACATGCAGGGCTGAAGTGATAAGTTGATTAACCGATTGGTCAACAGAAAATTAATATGCATCTACTTTGATAATTGATTACTTATTACTATTATTGATTACTTATTTTTTAAGCAACAATGCCCAACATTCTCCGGTTACAGCTTCTCTAAAGTGAGGATAGGCTGCAGTTTATATCATTGTAAAATTTTTGGTGTAGACTGTTAATCCGACAGAGTAAAACAAATTAAGAGGTCTTCTTGGAACATTTTATGGATTAATCGATAATGAAAATAATTATTAGTTTCAACCCTAGACGCGTGTATTACTAAGGTTAAAAACACTTTGAGCTGGGCCATAAGCTCATTGTAGCGACCACAGTCAGAACTGCAGCTCACATGATATTAAGACTGCCAGGTGAGAAACTTTCACGGAAATGAATGGGGAGCAACGTTTGAACACAGTTTCCATGTCTCTTAGGACAGGTTCACAATTTTTTTTAGGTCTTTCTTAAAACAACATGCAACAGTCCCATATGTACATTGAAACTGTTTTTTGCTTGCTGAAATCATTCTTCCTGTTCAAATTAGCCTTGAAAACACTCGTCCTTATGCATTTCCAATGTACATGATCAGGGGACAAAATCCCCGGGGTACATTTCAAGCTCAGATTTTAGGGAAGTGCACAGAAAGCTCCCTTCAGTAGAGCAATGTGAAAACACCTCTCTAGTGACAAACTTTGAACGTATACAAGTCAGTATAGTCAAGGTCAGACATTTTAGGGGAAATGAGAAAAACACATTGTTGAGTGGAGGGGATCTTTAAAAAGGCTAACTTATTGGCCCTGTTGGCAGAGTTTACCTTATTTGGAACTATTAATATAACCTAAGTGCCATTTTAATCAGGCAAATGATGCGGCAGATATCCATGGTTTCATTTTTGAGGCTGTATAATTGTGGTTTCTGTCTTACTTTTAGTTGTTCAGTAATGAAGAGCTCAACATTTCTATGTGCTAAAGTGCAAAAGAAATAAATTAGTAGTGCAGGACTGATTTAAAAGTAAAACTAAACAACACTGATTGAAAAACAGGAGTCCGGCAATAGCAATAGATTTTGCTGTTTAACGGTAGAAAGCATATCAAGTTCCTACTGAAGTCTTTTTGTATTTTTAGCAAAAGGAAAACACACACACACACACACACACACACACACACACACACAAATACACACTGTATCCAAATGAACTCATAGCCACAGTCACGTGTTTTCCATCCATGTGCAAAGATATATGTACATATTGACCTATAGTACATCAAACGCTCTCAAGCACATTAAACTCCCTTTATGTCAACAACATTACCACACCTTCACCATCAGTCCTGGTTTCCATTTAAGACCGAGTCTATCGTGTGTGTGCCTGTGTTAGCTGAGGCTAGATTTGTAACTCAAAATCCTCTTAATTAATCCTCAGTGAAGCACACACACACACACACACACACACACACACACACACACACACACTCACTCACTCACTCGCATGCACACATACAAACACGACAAACGACAAACAAAAGCACAGAGAAACACTTCTCAGAGTTGCCTTGCATCAAATGTTGTAAATAGTAGAAACTCCATTCTCTCTCTTCCCTGTTCTGTGTAGGAAACAGACGAGTGTATGGCCCTGCTGGAGAAGGAGTGTGTAGCTCTGAGTCCTCAGCTTGGTCCTCTCCGGATCCTCCCTCTCCATGCTGGCCTGGGTGGGCTGACCCAGCGGGTCTACGAATCCAACCAAGAAGCTTCGACAGTAAGGGAGAATGACAGCTCCGAAGGCGTGGGTGGCTCAGTGTTGGGAGCGGCAGGTCCGGGGGTCAAAAGGAAAGTTATCCTCTCCGATACCCTCGGAGAGGCTTCCTTCTCCCTGCCAGCTATTCGCTATGTCATAGACACAGGCCTTCAACTCAAAACTGTGAGTTTTTTTTTTCCTACATGAAAAAAATGGCATGATCAAATTCCAGATTGTTAAAACAACATAATCCCGTTTATCTCTGTCTCCTATGTTTCTTGTATTGTTTTTAAATCAGATTGTTTTAATGTTGAGCTCAGTGTAAGGTGCTGTAAGTAGAAGCTAAATCAGCTGAATGCAAAAAAAAAAAGTTATGTAGGCCTACTTTATTGCAGAGAACAAAGAGTTTTTTGATTTAAGTGAAAACAAAATCAGCATGTTCAGGCTATCATGTACAAAACTTGACAATTCCATTTCTGACATTTTTTATCCCATATTCTGCCACAGGTTTACAATCCACAAATACGAGCCAACTCGCAGGTCGTGAGAACGATCAGCAAACACCAGGCCGACATGAGAACTCAAAGGGTGAACAGCCACCTTCCAGGTAGGTCAAAGGTCATTGCTGCTGTTCTGATTACCAGCTGATGTAGTTCAATGCAGATATTTCCTAAACCATAAGATTCCAATTAAATCCCCTATGTGTAGGATTTGAAGTCTGACTTTGGGGAATGTTAGTGCTAGGATCAAACTAGAGACCATCTTGCGATAGGATGACACCAGCCGCAAAGCCAAATCGGGTCAGGGGTGTTAAGTAGGGGGGCAATGGCCCCTTCACCACCTTCTAATCCCCCTACTTCGGGCGGCCTTGCTCGTACCACATCCTCCTTCAACTCAGCCTTCATTTTGATCTCAACTACACACCTGAAAAGTTTCGAGACTGCATCGTGCACGGTGATGCTATCGCAGTGACAAAATCTGTCCACAGACAGACAGACAGACAGACAGACAGACATGTCAGACAGAAAGACATGTCAGACAGACACGGACAGACAGACAGAAATAAAATACCTGGCAAAGTACTTAAAACAGCCTCTGTGGTAGTTTCCACTACATACTGTATGTCCAGGAGCACTGTGCTGTATACTGTATCATGACTGTTTACTGCATGTGTCCTTGTTGGTCTTTAGGGCTGTGTCTCCGTCTTTACCCCCAGTCTCTATATGAGGACGGGATGGAGGAGGCTCATTGTCCAGGGGTGGTGGAGGAAAACCTCAGCCACTTGGTGCTGTTGCTCAAGAGGCTTGATATTGCAGATATGGGACAGTGCAAGTTCCTGGACAGACCAGGTACATTGATGAACTATGAACTTTGAATAATAATACATTCATGTATGTTTTAAGGACTCATCCTGTTCTGTGTGTTTACATGTTGGAATGGATGTAAAGAATGAATGAAAGAGCACAAATGCATAGGTTGAAAAGGAGACATTCTCTTCACCTCTCTCTTTCTTTTAATGAGTTGGTAAGCAGACAACATAACTTTGTTCTTAACATTAATAAATAAATGTTAACTACAATAAATGTAGTTTCGTAAATGAAGTGGGTTGCAGAGTCTAGGTTTGACCAATCAGCGACATTCAGCCCTGCAAACTCTGCGCCGTTCCTTACCGGAAAGCACGACCCTTGCAGCAGGGACTTGTTTTACGCCTGGAACTGTAGTACTAGTTTATTTGGGGTGAAACACAGGTGTAGTTTTTGAGTTTCTCAAAAGGTTTTGGGTCACCTGGGAAAGCTCCTGCAGTGGACATGCCCTAGATATGTCTGATACTCAAGTGGATCAGACTGGATCCACTATCAGCTCTGGTCATGTGTTGCATCTGTTCAGGGTATCCACGTTTTGGACCAGATCTCATTATCATCAGGCCCACTTGTAATTGGTCGGATTGAGTCTCTTTGTTTTGAAAATGAAAAAGTAATGTAACACCATCTAAAAATCTGATTTTTGCTGACCTCAAATGAATTTACCTTTTCACCTTGCTGAAGTGACGTGAAGGTGTACTCCAGGACACTGTGACATCGCTGTAGGGTGTGGTTACAGGTGTAACAGACTTGAAACTTTTAACCAGAGCGAAACACTGCTTTTCAGCCTGCTGTTCAGTTTCTTTTTAATGTATGCACACAGTTCAGGTAGGTTTTCCACAGTTCTGTTTCGCTAGTCCAGAATGTTGGGCCTGTGAAGACCTACAGTATAATGCCAGTTGACCAAAGTGAGAGTTACAAACTAGTTGCATTCACCTCTGTACGCAGAGTACTGGGATGTTCTGTAGGTCAAGAGATTGCAGTTGTAGCTTCAGTTGTGAAAACCTCAAGTTGGAGCAGATTTGGCGAGGCTGTGGAGGATTATTTTCAGGTGTCTGCAAGAAAAACCTTCCTTCCGGTTATCAGCTTGGGTGAGGAAATGCTGACTTAAACTGGGGATGTTGTCTTAAGTTAGACAGATGACTTAAAGCTATAGTGCATAGTTTCTGTTTCCCCCATGAGGAATTCTAAGTAATGACAACAGAACTGTGTCCACATGAGGCTCGCCTGGTTGACATGACTTTGGGAGCAGTGTCCTTGGATTGGTGGTAAATATGGTAACATTTTTAAAAGGCTTGGGATACAGGTTTAGGGAAGAAGTGTACAACCATATTTCCTGAATTATGCTTTGAGAGTTGCTTTATACTTATTGTACATGTAGAGGACGTCTGAGAAGTCTGGTGATATTCTATATTTTCTTATTGTTAACAAATCCCATGTGCAGACCCTAATGAGCAAAGAATGGATCCTACTAATAAGTACTGTGTGTGTATCAAAGCCTGATATATCTTATTCCTCTGTGCAATAGAGCTCAATTGTTGTCCAAAAAACTATTAAACACACATCAATGAGCCACACAGTTGCACTGGCTTACATGTTCCTTCATTACCATGAACACATACACTAGTATAAACTAGTAGTTTACTTTGACTCAATCCCACATACACTATCCTGCCACCCCAAATACTTAGTAGTAGGGCTGCACGATATTTTGTTTCATCGTCTACATCGCGATATGCGCATGCGCGATAGTGACATCGCAGGACGTTGCGATGTTGATGCTACAACTTCTTTGCTGCTTGATAAAAAAGTAAACTTTCACCGTTCTCCTTTTCCATGATTGTTACCGACAGACCCTTCCCCTTTTTTGACAGGTTCTGAAGGCTCAGCTGTCTGCTGTAGTTCATTCACATTAAGAGTAGTGTCTCTACTGTTTGTCGTCCTTGTTGCTTCTTAAGACCATAATCACTTATGTGTACTACAGCAGGTAGCAGCTAAGATCCTTGCATTAGTGTTGTATCAGTACAGTACTTCCAAGTCTAAGACCATCGATGCATGGCTTCTTCCTCCCTCCCTTTCTCCTCGATATTTATTTTTCTTCCATCTCTCCCTCATTCCCAGCGCCCGAGGCTCTAATGCAGGCCCTGGAAGACCTGGACTACCTGGCAGCGCTGGATGATGATGGTAACCTGTCAGAGGTGGGCATCATAATGTCGGAGCTGCCACTGGAGCCACCGCTGGCTAAAGCCTTGATCGCTGCCTGCGAGTACGACTGTGTTGACGAGCTGCTCACTATAGCTGCCATGCTCACAGGTAACTAAAACAAAGTGAATAATTTTACTTAGTTTGGTAAAAAATTACACAGTCAACTCACATTCGCGTGAGAACATGAGAAATGATGGCCCGTGACACAATGTCATGGGGCATCATGACAGGCTGTGTAAATAATGCGTAACAACATTTATTAATAGATGTTGATTGCATGCTTACAGCACATTTTCATATGTATTTGTTGGTATTTGTTATGTACTCTTTTAAAATGAACATTTGATCTGATCTTTGTCTTCTGTCAGCTCCCTCCTGCTTTGTGACAGCAGAACCCAGCAGAGAGGAGGCTGCTGTCACTCACTGGCGACCTTTAATGCACGCAGAGGGAGACCACATGACTCTCATTAATATTTATAACACCTTCATAGAGCGTACGTACAGTTCAGCCTTCATTACATTTACTCTTCGTTAGGTACAGGGTTCCCAATGATCATGGAATCTAAGAGCGAACTGAATTTAAACAGGTGTCTTTCAGACAGGCAAAGGCAGGACATTTGTTACATCATCACTGAACAGATTATGTCGGATGCTCTTACAAATGGTTCACTAACACGACTGTGAAATGTGTTTTAGCATTAGCACAGGAAAGAATACAGTGTTTTGGATTTGGATATGGAACGTAATGTAAAATTTAGCATAAAGACCACAGTGGGAACCCTGCAGTAATGCCATTCTAATCCCTGTTGAGGTCTTATTAACATAAAATATATAGCCATGAATAATGTATTGGTCTGTGTGTGGTAATTGCAGATAATCAGGATGAGGCGTGGTGCACGACAAACTTCCTCAGTCACGCCGCCTTACGATTGGCTGTGGTGATCAGGGCTGAGCTGCTGGAGGTGATGCAGCGAATAGAGCTTCCTGTTTCTCCTCCTGCTTTTGGATGCCAAGACAACTGCACGAATATCAAGCGGGCTCTCATCTCAGGCTTCTTCCTCAAAGTAAACACCATGTTTTCTTAAAACTGAGTGATAGAAATGTAATCAGTTGTCTCCCTTATCTTTATGCTTTTATATTTATACCATAACATAACTATGGTGATCCCTTAACTTTTCATTTAGCACCACAATTTGAAGTTGTCCAATACTTTGATTTATGACCAAATACCTGCTAGAACTTATAACACAATCCCATCTGCCTCAGCTGTACTTTGTGTTTACTCCTAATTGGCAAATGTTAGCGTGCTAAGATGTTCAACTAATTAGGTGAACATGGAAAACATTGTACCTGTTTAACATCAGTTATGTTAGCATTGCCTTTGTGGGCATTTTAGCATGCTGAGTTTAGAATTTAGCTCATTTTAATCCAGCTCTGTGTCCTCTTTGTGTGGGCAGTGTGTTGAGATGAGCGGTGTTTGGCCTTCCTCCCATCGCCAGTGCACTCAGGAGCGAAGCAGCGGACATCCGATGGACCTTGGCAGACCTCCGCTGCTCTGCTCCGCGGGGAGCTCTGTGCACTGGCGCCATGGAGAGAAGCCGTTCATCTAAACACCCTGCACACGCTGCCATGACACAGAGCTGGATACAAATCAGCAAAATATTCACAGAGCTGATAGCATGGCTCTACAGTCATGTGAGAAAATTAGGACACCCATGCTAAAGTTGACTAAAAAGAGGAATAAAAAAATCATCTTTAGGAAATTGATCTTAATGCCTTAATTTAAAAAATGAGGAAAAATCCGGTCCCTTCATCATACCTAGAGATTGGCATGGGGTACTTTCCATAAAATCATCTCTCATTGCAAATCAAACCAGCTATTAGGCTAACTGAAATAAAACCATGCCAATCTCTAGGTATGGTGAAGGGTATGTGATGATGTGGGGGTATTTGAAGTCCAAAGCCAAGGGAACGTTATCAGGATGCATAGTATCCTGGATCCATGAAATAACTGGCCTTTAAAAATAAAAATCTGCCTGCCTCTATGGGAATTTAACATAGGGGTGTACTTACTTATGCCCCCTGTATTTTAAGGAAGAACATTTATTTATTTACGATACATTATTCATTCACAAAGAAAATTGGTGTCCTTAAAGATTGAATTTGTCCTCATTTTTTTAATTAAGGCATTAAGATCAATTTCCTAAAGATGATTTTTTTATTCCTCTTTTTAGTCAACTTTAGCATGGGTGTCCTAATTTGTTCACATGACTGTAGATACTCAGTCTTGTTACACTGTCTATCTGTGGTATTACTGTTTGCTTTAGAGTTGCTTTGACCTGTAGGGTTTATTGCACTCTGTTTGTTGCACTTTGTTGAACTTGATGCACTCCCACTACTATTGAAGGTGCCATGTGACAGCAAGTTTAACTTTTGTACTGTAGAAAAACAAACAACAAGTTCATATATCCTGTCAAAGTGGAAATGTCACACTGGAAGTTTTACTTGAAAAATCAAACTTCATGTTACTCATGCAATGTTACCACTGGAGTATTTTTGCAGTGGGTTGATGTACTGACTGTACAGACATTAGTTGTAGCTACAGTGTTCAGTATAAGTGATCTTAATGCCTTAATTAAAAAATGAGGAAAAATCCAACCTTTAAGGACACCAGTTTTATTTGTGAATGAATAATGTATCGTAAGTATAAGTATAAGCATAAGTAAGTACACCCCTATGTTAAATTCCCATAGAGGCAGGCAGATTTTTATTTTTAAAGGCCAGTTATTTCATGGATCCAGGATACTATGCATCCTGATAAAGTTCCCTTGGCCTTTGGAAATACAGTTTTTTACGATTGCTATGACAATTTTTTCAAAACTTGTAACAACTTTCCTAAACTCTTAACACAGTTAGCACAACATCCATCTGTGTAGCCTATACAATTAACACATTTCTTATTGCTTTGACACAAAATGCATACAGTTAACACAAATTTAAAATGCTTCAACTTCTTTTACATATAAGCTCAACTGCCAAATTTACAAATGCTTTCACTCTGTATGTCAGAACAGATAACAACATGTTCTAAACCTAACTTAAAGGCTAAAGTCAAAGTGAACAGCTGTTCATATTGTAAATTGAAACACAAATATATCCCCTGGGTTTTGTTCCATTGCTACTGAGAAACAGCTGATTGAAGTTATGCAAATAGATTGATCACAGCTGATTGATATCTGGGAAACACACTCAGGTGTTGAGGGTCTTTCAATCGCCACCAATGACCATATGGTAGTACATAAAAGAGGTCCTATTTGAACAATATAGATGAACACAAAGAAAGGAGGAAAATGCCTGCATGAGGGAGAGGAAGATGAGTACAAGGACAATTCTGTCTCTGTCTTCTTTTTTTTATAGAGCGTACATTCTATAAAGCTATTCTGAGATGGGTCATTAATTTTCGGTATTGAATTTCTGCAGCAAAAGAAACAAAATGCATGCATTTACTAAACCCAACAAAAATGTAGAAAGGCTTCAAGAGAAACTGCAGTGCAAAACACAACCCATGGTCAATACAATATACTATTGTATTATTGTATAAGGGCAGACCTGACACATATCAAATAGTGTAGTTTCTGTAATTCCATGTGATGTTAGTGTTTTGTATGACATTGTGCAGTGATTGACTAAATGTTGTTGTTGGAAGAGAACATGTCTTAGTGTTTTGGAAGAATTATTTGATTTTGAGACATGATTGCATTGTTTTGGTAGACATAGTACATTGTGTTAGTGTATTATTGTATTTTGAAAATCGGTGTTGGAGTTTAGTTTACAATGTGTGATTTTGAGAATGAAATGAACTGTTTTGCCAATTGTGTGTTGTAGGTCTGTTGGTGCGTTAAGAGTTGAGAAAAGCTGTTAAAAGAATTGAAAAAATTGTCATAGCGATCGTATAAAACTGTAAAATAGCCCCACGTCATCACAAAATGGGGTACTTTCCATAAGATCATCTCTCAATCCAAATCAAACCAGCTATTAGGCTAACTGAAATATAACCATGCCAGTCTCTAGGTATGGTGAATGGTATGTGATGATGTGGGGCTATTTTAATTCCAAAGGCCAAGGGAACTTTATCAGGATGCATAGTATCCTGGATCCATGAAAAAATCTGCCTGCCTCTATGGGTATTTAACATAGGGGTGTACTCACTTATGCCCCCTGTATTTTAAGGAATAACATTTATTTATTTACGATACATTATTCATTCACAAAGAAAATTGGTGTCCTTAAAGGTTCGATTTTTCCTCATTTTTTTAATTAAGGCATTAAGATCAATTTCCAAAAGACGATTTTTTATTCCTCTTTTTAGTCAACTTTAGCATGGGTGTATTCACTTATGCTGAGCACTGCTACAACAAATGCACTGAGCATGTCTGTATGGAGGATGTAATTTTTGTCCTTTTTTTATGTGGAACTTAATATTAGAAAACCAGCGTATTGGTCTAACCCTACTTTCTAGAGTGTTTATTATTATTATCATTATTATTATGTATAACTTGTCAATTGGCCACTAGGTGGCGCTGTTATTAAATCTTGAGGAGGCGCTAGGTGGCACTTTTTTTGCAAAATCATGAAATATCCTACAATTATTTATCCAAACTACTCTTCTCTGCACCTGCAAAATACATCACGTCTTGCATCGCCCCAAGGTCCGCCAGGGGTGACTTGCGCCCAGGGCAACTTGCGCCGGTGGGCTTGAACCCCATTCAGAACTGCTTGCATTTATTATGCATTACTCGTTTCCAAAACACATCTTTCGTTCACTTTACTGTCCTTCACACATCCTCCCATATTTTCCTATTTTGTTGTTGATGATAAATGTTGTTATCCTCTTCAGGTGGCTCATGATGTGGATGGCTCAGGTAACTACCTCCTGCTAACTCATCGCCATGTGTCACACCTGCATCCCTTCTCTTCCTACCTGTGTCGGCAGCCGTGTCCCAATCCCCCCAGCTGGGTCCTGTACCACGAATTCACTATCTCCTGCGATAACTGCATCCGCATCGCTTCCGAAGTCCACCCTCAGATGTGAGTCAAACCATGAGATTATAAATGTGCGAGTTGCTGTTAATTGGTTTTGTGGAAAATCCTATTAACTTTTTTTTTTTTATTTGAGATTTTCTTGATCAAACAGTTAAGATTATAAAACATCCATCTTGTCCAGTGTGTTTATGATGAAGCAGGACTAAGTCAAGGCTCTATCTATTTTGCAAGGGTGCCGTCGTTGCATCTGGGACTTAGCGCTGCCCAAGACGATTGTGATTGGTTTAAAGAAATACAAACAAGCCAGAGCGTTTTTTTCCCCAATCACAGAATGTTAACTCATGCAGCCAGACCGTACTCCAGTGCTGACACAGCGCTGTGGAGATAGGTCTAGCCATGGTCATCGGAAGCAAAAGAAAATGTAGGTGGGTCCTCCCTTGCGAGTCAGTGAGGATAGCCATACAGTAGCGCATCGGCTTTAATATCAACACATAGCACTGGTACAACAACTAGCTCCTCTCCTTGACCAGGATTCAAAGAGCTGCTAACAATGGTTGATTGAGGTTAACATTCTTGTTTCTTTACTTATATCTTGTTTTTTTATTTCCTTTTCCTTTGAGGGTGAGTAGATTTAATAGATAAGGACATAGGATAGGCATATATAAGCTTTTGCTTCAGCCTAACGTTAATCATTTTCGTCACTATTTACTGTTTGAGTTTATACTGGGATGTTTATAATTATTGTTTAATGATGACTGAATAAACAACTACTAGCCTACTACTACTACTGTAATGTTAGCTAGTTAGCTAGCCTAGCAAAAACGTCAGATAACTGTTAACCTTAAAACAACATAGTGTAAGTGTAACTGTAATTCAATGCTGCAACAAAGACTACATGATGCCTTTAATAGCAACAGGCGAACAAATGATGAACATTCACTTGAATCCCAGCTTGTTTACTAACATTATGTGAGCTATCAGCCAGAGCTAGTGGTGGGCGGATCGATCCAAATATTGATAATATCGATACCAACGTTGGTATTGATATTGATCAATACCAGTGTAATGTGAGCGATACTTTAGTTTCAGTTTCTCTCCAGTATGCACTGCTGCGGTTTCATCAAAGAGGCGACCTGGCTGTCTGTGTCTGTCTAAGTGCCGCTGCTGTCACACATGCTGTCACAGCTCAGAGCAGGCACACTTTGCTCCTCCTCCCCCCTCTTGTGATTTGATGTTATACCGTCACGTCACTCAGCGGCGCCGTGCAAACAAGCAAGCAAGCAGCCAGGCCCGGCAGCGGCCAGCACCACACACACACACACACACAAGCGGGACAGAGACGGAGCAGAAGAATGGCAGAGAGGAAGAGGAGCGCTGTATGGCTATATTTTCAGGTCAAAAATGAAACAACGGCAAGCTGAATAATTTGTAAAAAGGCTGTAAGATACAGTGGTAACACAACACATTTATACAAGCGCATGAAAATTCTGTCCGGGGTTTTAACTTATTAATAATCCAAAGGGAAAATCACAAAAACACTTAAAGGTCATGAAAATTCATTCAGATTTAGCAATTTGATGATGAATCCACCTTAATTATTTAAAAAGTATTGGTATCGTATTGGTATCGGTGATACTGGCCCTATATTTCCTTGGTATCTGATCAATACCAAATTTTGCAGTATCGCACACCACTAGCCAGAGCCACCTGAGCAGCAGATATGATAAGATGTTTTGTTAACCTTGCTGTGTCGCCGGAGTGCAGCAGGTGCGAGTAGTGAAAACACAGAATGGAGTTTAATTTGTATAAACTGTGAATGAGCCAAGTGAAGTTAAGGCTTTAGCTAAAATGCGGAATGGAGTGTAATTTATTAGGGCATTCCTCAAGTGGAATGGATTTGACTGACGGCGCTCTGAAAAGTGAACAGATGCGCTGAACTAGTGACAGTCAAAGTGAGTGGGTCCAATATCATTGGTCTTAAAAAGTGGGTGGGTCTTGTCCCACCCACATACAATGGTTCCAACGCCCATGGGTCTAGCAATGTGTGACTAAGCCAGTGTTAAAGGGGAAGTTTGGTATTTTTCAACCTGGACCCAAATCTTCCCATGTTTTAGTGTCAATAAGTGACTAATGGGGACAACAATATTTTTAAGAAGAGCTCGCTGTGAAAAATAGGTTGTCAACAAATACTTTTCATCATAGATGGGTCAAGCCAACGGTTGGTTTAAGTAGGGCTAAGGTCTTGAAACTTAGGAGATGTCGGTAAGAGCATTTTTTTTAAAGAGCAACTATTATATAGCATTTTCAGGATAATACTTGTATTTTGTGTTTGTATTAGAACATGCTTTAATGTTCAAAAAACACTTTATTTTGATCATTCTGCCCACGGCTGCTGCACCTGTATGAGACGCTCTGTTGCTGTCTGCCTGTCTCTTTAAACCCCCCTTCCGAAAAAGCCCAGTCTGCTCTGATTGGCCAGAGTTGTTCCTGGAAACTGAGCTCCGCCGTAACCTCCGCTGTTGTTTCACTAGTTGAAACTGGAGCTACTGCAACAGAGTAGCTATATAGCAGGGCTTTGTACCATGTAAAATCACCAATAAAGGCTTCTTAAAGTGCTCATATTATGCTCATTTTCAGTTTCATAATTGTATTTCGATGTTATATCAGAATAGGTTTACATGTTTTAATTTTCAAAAAGAACCATCTTTTTGTTGTATTGCTGCAGCTCCTCTTTTCACCCTGTGTGTTGAGCGCTCCGTTTTAGCTACAGAGTGAGGCATCTCACTTCTGTTCCATCTTTGTTGGGAGTCGCACATGCGCAGTAGCTAGGTAAGGACTACTAGCCAGTCAGAAGCAGAGTATGAGGGCGTGCCACGCTAGCAGCTAGGCGAGCATTATAACGTGTGTTACAAAGTGACCACGTTTGTCTCTGAAGTAAAGGCTGGACTACAATAGAGCTGTTTGGAGCAGTTTGTGAACAGTGTTTTCTGTTGGAGATGGACTTAGGGCTTTTTCACTTTGTAAACCTATTACATGACACACAAAAAAGATATATAACACAATAAAGGAAAGGGAAAAAGCCAAAAAGCATAATATGAGCACTTTAACAAAATACTACACAACCGGACATGTCCCAGCAGTAATTCAACCCCGAAATTGGGGAGAAATGACCAGCAGTGACCGCCAAGATTACAGCTATCTTGCGTTAACATGCAGCTACTTGATATTTAGCACTAGGCTAACGTTAGATTGTAATGGAACGAAGCAGCACTTTCTACCGTCAAAAATCGCAGACAGTGTTAACACCACCGCAGTAGAGTAGTAAAAAACACTCCAGTCCTGCCGACTTGGAGCAGATGACCAATCGTAGAAGGCCGGCTTAGAGTTGCGTAACACTTAGCCGAGTTTACCTCATTATTTGAAGTTTTGGCCACGTTTAACATGAAAATGCGACATTATGACATTGTAGATATGACAGAAAATAAGAAAAAGCACGTCACCTTTAAACTTTGAACAGAGCCAGGCTAGTTTTTTTCCCCCTGCTTCCATTCTTTATGCTAAGCTAGGCTAATCACCTGCTGGCTTTAGGAAGCCAATGAGTGTATTTTCCTCTGAGGATTTTTTTTGTCTATAAAAGGCCAGTATCCAGTAATCCATTCTCCCCCTTACCTGTCTGCTGTAGGCTGGTGGAGTTGGCCCCTCAGTACTACCTGGGAAACCTGCCATCGAGTGATGGTAAAGAGCTGCTCATGGAGCTGAGGCAGAGCCTGGAGCCCCAATCCTACGAGCAGGATGGAGTGTCAGATGAGCACAGCAGGACTCACAGAGACGCAGACGGGACGGGAGAGAATCACAATCCGTCCAGCACTGAGCTCTGTGTTGTCCAATGAGACGGAAGAAGAGACGGAGCGACTGAGGAAAAAGACACTAAACACACAGCTGTCACTTTATCGTTTGATCTGAGATTTAGTACTTTATGTGAATTAGTCCGAAATCTCATTTCAGGTTAAATCATTTTGACGCGTGATTTCAAATGGACTTTTACTAGAAAAACACTAATGTACAGTAATGTATTATTAATATATCTTATATGCAGTGGCTTTGGAAAATATTCAAACCTCTTCATTTTCTCCTTATGCTATGTGTTGACATAATTTAAAATTTTATGTAGAGTATGTTTTTTTTTATTTAATGAGGGATTTCTGTTGTGGGTTTCTCCTTCTGTAATTCTTCCAAAAATATTCTGTTACCACTTTCTCATTGTGCGGTGTTGTGAGTGCAGGGGCACAAAAACTTTGATTTTAAATTGTGGAGTGGATGAAATACTATCAAAACCGTCAAGTGTGACTTTTGTTAAAACACTTTTCAGATTTCAGAGATTTCACCTTAAAGCAATACTCACTACTTCAGTGAGCAGAGACACTGTTATTGGTTGACCTCTGACCTCTATGCAGATGGCTTCTCAGGGCTCACTGATCTGAGACTGCAGCAGTGATGCACAGAGCTTCTATTTTCAACTTTTTTGATACTGTTTATATAATGTTTGGGTTTCCTGCTTCAATTCTGCCTTTTTCTCTCCGACTTTGTGTCAATAACGAAAAATCTTTGTGTAAAGTGTGTAAAAGTACATCTGTCAATACTGTACTTTAAATAAAAGGGTGGTTTTTCATGTTTTAAATATCTCAGCGGAGTGATTTTTTTTTTTACTTCATAGCTGCTGCTTCACTGTCTGGTATGGTAAAAACGATGTCTTATATTAAAGAAAATATACAGATTTATTTCTTAGTATTCCTGGTTTTGTCCAAGGTGAACTCAGGTCACCAGGTGGCATGATATGTTTAGAATATCGGAGGTATACTAAGTATACTCTAGGGAAATTTCATTTCAGCGTGGACTTTGCTCTTTTGTTAACATTCTGTGTGCAAAAAAATGTTTTGTGTGCTTTGCAGAGTTTGTATAAAGTACTAGAGACCCAGACTTGAGTAAAAGTACAAGTGCTCTATCAAAAAAGTGACTTGAGTAGAAGTTGAAGTGCTCTTTAAGCACCACACTTAAGTGGAAGTACTAAAGTATTCAACATTTGTTGTACTTAAGTATTGCACGTAGTTTATTTTAAAATGTAGTACTCAAGTACTGAAAGTAAAAGTACAAGTACTGTGTTATGTAGTTATTAAAGAAAGCAGTCAGAAGTTTGAATATCATATTGTTTATATTATTTAAAATGTTTAGCCTAAAGGACATTCCTTTGGCTGTAGCAGCAGTACAAGGACAGGAATGTACAACACTGCAGCATGTCATGAACCGCGGGTAGCTAGTTAGCTAGTGCTTACTGATAGCTCAAGCTGGTGTGCCATTTGTGTATTATATTTGCAACTTACCTTGATATGTTTCTTCAAAGTCGATGGTGAATTTTTGAAGGCCATTATTTCGCAATCTTTCGGGAGTCAGAGAAGGTACTTCATTCTGCATGAATTGTCTTTCACATGAGCCTCTTTCCAAGTAGTTACAGGAACATAGTTATAGGAACAGTTCACTTCTAAACAGTTCTACTAACTACTCTCCCCCAAAACCGGTTTTTCCATTTGCATTTTCACTGGCCAAGACTTTTTGTTATTATAACACAGCCATCACAACGTGGAAAAGGGAAAAGACCCTGCCCTGAAGTAGGAGCTGAAAAAGTTACAGGAACTGCAGCCTTAATAATCCCCAAATTGGTCCAGTCGGAACACAAGAAAAAAAGGGTTCTAGGAACGTTATGTTCTAGGAACTGCAAAAATCCCTCCGGTCGGAAAGCGGCTATGGACTCTAAATAGGGCCAGGGATGGTCTCTTTCCTCACCTTCACCGCCACGATCACTCGAAGTTGAAGGTGGTGAAGGTGGTGTTTCTGGTTCTTTCATCTCGAAACAAACTAACAAAGCTCAAGTGTTCTCAATGCAGGCAGGCAGCAGAGCGAAAGGCAGAACGGGAGCACACGCGGTCTTCTTATAAGACAGCTTGATCGCTTGATTCGCTTAATGATAAGCCAGCTTCATCAAACCTGGTGACAGAGCCATCTACCGCTCTGGCAATGATAATGTGGGTTTGGAATGATTTGTAACATTTTTATAATTCTAACGAGCAACGATGCAGCACATAAAAAATGTATTGGATTAAAAGTATTAAACTCATTGAAAATATGTACTGAAGTAAAAGTGGAAGTAGGAGAAAAAAAATAATACTCCAGTAGAGTACAGATACAGCCTTTTAGTACTTAAGTACAGTAGTGAAGTAGTTCTACTTTGTTACTATACATCTCTGGTGCTTTGAAGCTGGACCTCTTTCTTGCCAGAGGACTGTGCTGTTCATTGTGTTGTAAGCAGCAATTCTTGCAGTAAGTGGGGACCTTGGTGGAGACACTGACCTCCATCCATACGCCCAGCAGATGTCAAACCTGCATGCACGTAAAGGTAATCCACCAATTTGGTGTTGCACTTCCATTCATTGGGGAACTTTGCTTTATAAATGGTCAAAGTCAAAGCAGCAGAGGCTGAGATATCCTGACTTTTAGCTTCTGGTATGGGGCAAGCTCCAAAACACTGCATCACATATTTTCCATAACGCAACTCAATAGTGATAAGGTCAACAGGGTTATTTTCTCAGACTTGAAAAAGCCTCTCCAGAGCCAGAGAAGACAATAAATTATTGTTTTTACAGGTCGAGTAGTACTTCACTTAATGAGTAAATTCATTTGAAAAAAAACTGATTGTGTAATATCAGTGGTGTTTCTAGAATGTCTAGTTCTAGCTGGACTTAAGCATAGAAGAAGTATTCATTAATTTTTGTTCACTTGGGGGCAGCAGAACAAGCTGTAAATATAACACTGACATATAGCCTAACAGTTGCCACAACACAGCCTGGTGGTTTGGTCTCAACTCAAAATAACTGTCTCTTTAGTTGCTAAATGCTCCACTACGTTCACCAGCTAGCCTCTAATAATCATACCATGTCTGTCTGCTGTTTGGTGCTGAGCAGGTATGAAGTTTGCGGGATTGCATTACTCATCATTTTTCAACCCATAGTTTGTATTTGTGCATTTTTAAAACTCTCTACAGCTGCAGGTGTGATTGTGTCTCACATTCGCCTGTGGCTTTTCAGACTCAGTCTATTAAAATTAGGTCTATAGCAATGTGGAAGCTTTGAACAATCTACCATACAGTTTTACTCTGTTTATCAAAGCACCATGTGATAAACTGTAAACATGACAATATATGGGAGCATGTTCAGTGGCAGACTTCTGTCACTGTCATGCTCAACAGACAGGTTGAGGAGCTCCTTTGTCCCCAGGGCCATCCAGCTCTTCAATACCACACAAAGGGGGAGGGGAGAAATGGACTTTTCAGCATGAGCCTGTCTCTCTCAGCCCCTATACCATTATATCACTTTGTCTGCCGTACACCTGACTGACTTATAGGCTATATCAGTCCTCCTACATAATCTGGACTGTGGTCATAACATCTACATCTTATAATTTATTCCCTGTTATATATGGTTCTAATTCATAGCTAGTTAATATTTAATAATAATATATTGCACTGTTCAATCCCTGCACTGTTCACTTTTGCACTACCACCATTGCACACACTCCATAGCACCTTATCATGGTCATTGAATTTCTGTGAGTGATTTTTATTTTTATTTTTACTCTTATGTATGTTTGATATATGTGTATATGTGTTTGTTGTGTTATGGTTGTCTAAGCTACTGGATGCCTAAAATTTCCTTCGGGATGAATAAAGTATCTATCTATCTATCTATCTATCTATTTATATATTATAATGGGTAACACTTTACTTGAAGGTATCTACATAATACCGAATGACTGAATTACTAAAAGAAGCGTTATGTCATAAACTTGTTATGACTTGTTTATAATGTTTATGACACGTTCATGACAGTGTCATGTCTATTTATCGTGTGTATATCTTATTTATGCACTAATGTTCTCATATCATCATTATCATAATGTGTACAGTTTATTTCAGGCATTTTATACAGTGTCATAATGAATACAGCTTATCCTTACTTTTTTCATCTAGTTTTTAAATGTCTTCCCATGGTGTATTTAAATTGTGTTACTGTAACGTTACTACTCTACGTGCTTCAAATTAAATGTTTTGTGTGAAATTTCAATTTATGTTGCCAAATAAAAATTTAGAGACACTATAATTGAGTAGTTTACTTAACAAAGAATGCCTGGGTGGATGGACTAATGGGAGGAGTGCTTATTGATTGTGTGTAAGAGATCACAACACATGCTGTATCTCGACTTTTATTGTAGAGACTCTACATGCAATGTGTTGTGTTACATATGCATATGTTGATTTGAAGTTTATCATCAGACATACTGGTGATTCAGAGACTCAGCACAAGGGACTGGGGGACTGGGGAGGAGGGGGAGATCTTTTCATCAGCTTAGGAGCTGCTGACCATGGGCTGGTTCTTCAGAGCAGCATCCCTCATGGTGTGGTACTCACACTCATTCTGCTTGAACATCTTGAGCTCCATCTCAGTCTGCATGCGCATAGACTGAAGGTATAAAACAAAGCAAGATTACTGGGAGTAGTGTACTGACAAAGTTCAATAATGCTTAACCCTCCTGTTGTCCTCGGGTCAAATTTGACCCATTTTAAAAAAGTTTCTATATTAGAAATTTGGGTTTCTTTCAACCAAATTGTCCAAATAAATAACGTGGATGGTTCCGTACAATGCTCTTCACAAGTAAAATAAATGATCAGTCTACTACTTTCATTGAATTTGGGAGTTTAATTCAATTTCATAGCATTTGAAGAAGAAAGTTTGACATAGACATCGAAAAAATGACAAATATTTTAGAAAAGCTTGAAATAAGTGGTAAAAAAAAAAAAGCCAAACAAAAGCACAGAGAATAAAACGACAAAGTGACAAAGAACATTGGGAAAAGTGACAAAAACGTTGAAAAAAAGTAACAAAAACACTGGGGAAAGCAAAAAAAAGTGTCTTACGGTTTTCATTTTAAATTTGGACCCAGAAAAAAATTTGCATGGTCGATGGGAAGACAACACAAGGGTTAAGTATTCAACATCTTTTTAGTTTGTAGAAACTATATTTTCAATATGTAGTTATTACACTAATGCCACAGCCCAATACATAAAAAGTAAGTAAATAGAGTCAGTAAACTACTGCACAGTGTACCTCCAGGTCTCTGGTGATGGCGTGGTTGGGTCCATGGGTGATCAGGAGGATGGCGTAGGCCTTGCAGATCATGCTGTGACCCACCTCTATTTGCCCTGCATGCCAGTGGATGACGCCTGCCCGCATAATGGCCATGCCCAACTGGGCATTGCTGGGGTGGTACAGCTTTCTGCAGGAACAAATCCCATGAAGAGACCCAACCCAAAACTGAATATATCCTACTAACAAGTATTGTGTAAAGTATACAAAGCCTGATATAGCTTATTCATCTGTGCCATAGAGCTCCAAAACTATTAAAAACACATGATAGAGCCAGAAACACTCACTAGAGCACCAAATGTGGATTCAACTGCTGCTGAAAATAGTCTCCAACAAATGCAGTATTTCCTCCTGTCTGAGTAGTGCCTATCTACTAGTCTACAGTGCCTATCTTATAGTGGCCAGAAATTATTCATATTTTTAGTCTTTATCCACGACGTTCCACGAGATTGCTCTCGTTCTGCCGGAAATTCCGCTGGATGTCCGTTTTCGGATGTCCCGTTACTTTCCTCTTCCTTTGTGTTGGCGTTCTAAACTCCGGTGGATTTCTGAGGACTATGGTTAACTGCTCCTCAGATCTCTGCAGGGTAAACCCAGACAGCTAGCTAGACTATCTGTCCAATCTGAGTTTTCTGTTGAACGACTAAAACAACTTTTGAACGTACACATTCCTACAAAACAAGTTTCTTCCATTTTGCAGAGGCGCCGTTGCTCTATCCAGCACTTAGCGCCGCCCAAGACAAATGTGATTGGTTTAAAGAAATGCCAATAAACAAGAGCATGTGTTTCTCCCATCCCAAAATGCTGTGTGGACTAGCCAGACCCTCCTCCGCAGCGCTGTGGAGGAAGGTCTGGCAAAGCAAGACCATTTTTAAAGTATTAGGGAGTTTCTCCTACACAACTGTAAAGTTTTAAAGGTTCTAAAGGTTTCAAGACATGACATAGGAGTTTCTATGTAAATATATATGGAACATGGGGAGTTTTTACATAGTTCTTAACAATAATTTCATACTGATCTTGTCTCAGTGTATATTTTGTGTTTATGTCAGTGTGTCAGCACTCACGTGTATCCTTCCACCATCCTGCGGGCGTAGTTGGCAGCGTCAGGGAAGGACTGCAGGTATGACAGCACCTCACTGGCAACGCTGAGCACACGCAGCTTATACAGGTTAGTGTCAGCCAAGACGTTCCCCTGCTTCTCCAGACACTCACAGCACAACTTCATCACCTGAGAGAGGACAGAAAGAACACAGTGCAGGGGAAAGACAAGAAAAAGGTGAAGCATATTAAAGCTTTAGTGCGTAACTTTTTAATATTAATAAACGTCCATTACATTCAAGCCATTGCCAAATGAGTTGCTACAAAGCTAATTAAGACTCTCTCTGTATGTCTCAGTATGGCTATGATCAGAAGATTGAGTTGTCCGGTGACTTTCCCGCGCAGGAGCATGAATGAAGATAATGACCTCTTCTGAAGAGTCCATCATGTTTTTTTAATCCTCCGTATCCTCCTTGGCTACTAGCAGCTGCGTGGAGGAGAGGTGGGGGTTGTGCACGATCACGGTAGCAAGCCTACCGTGATTGCGCACCACCCCCACCCCTTATGTGGATGTGTCAACAGTTTTGTTGTCATTACTTAGAATTTCCTCACGGGGGCGACAGAAACTACGCACTAGAGCTTGAACCATTGGGTTGCCTTCTTTTTTCTCGAGTTTTTGTTACTTTTTCGAAGTCTTTGTCACTTTTCCCGATGTTCTTTATCACTTTTTATGATGTCTTCGTCGATTTTTTTCTGCGTTTTTCTGACTTTTTTGTCACTTTTTTCAACGTTCTTTTATCAATTTTCTTCTTCAAATGCTATAAAATTGAATAAAACACACAAATTCAATGAAAGTAATGAACTGATCATTTATTTTACATGTGAAAAGCCATCCACGTTATTTTTTGACAATTTGGTTGAGAGAAACCCAAATTTCTGAAATATAAACTTTTTGAAAATGGGTCAAATTTGACCTGAGGACAACAGGAGAGTTAATAGAATAGAATAGAATACACTTTATTGTCCCTGAGGGGAAATTTGTCTTGTGCTACAATCTGTTGCTTCACAACACAAACATGTAACAGAAAAAACATTCTAAAATCAACATAAAATCAACATAAAAACATAAACACAACATCAACGAAGCATCTTAGGACATAAAAGGACACATATGACTGTACAGACAATTATGACATCTCAAATAGTAACTGTCATAATTAAAGGTGCCGTAGGTAGGATTGCGAAGATCCAGGACTTTGAACATTTGAACATCGACAACTTCTCAGTCCCTCCCCCCTTTCCGCTAAAGCCCAAAACGGTCTCCTAAGCCCCTCCCCCCACAAGGGCAATGAATGCGCGTGCTTGGGGGAATTACTAGAATTGTTGGGGCTTTGTAAACTGTAGAGTGTGGTCTAGACCTACTCTATCTGTAAAGTGTCTCGAGATAACTCCTGTTGATGATGATTTGATACTATAAATAAAATTGAATTGAATTGAAATTGAAATTGAAATTGAGCAGTGATTGACACGCAGTTAGACCCCGGCCCTTATTGGTGCATCTGAACAGGGAGTGGTGGATTTTTGCAAATCATACTACAGGCTGTAGGTGGTGCCAGAGGAGCCGGATTGTTTTTATTTACCTGCTTCATGTAGTTCTACTCGAACATAGGGTCAGTTTTAGCAAATATGACAGAAAGTTAGTTTTATAAGTCTTACCTACTGCACCTTTTAAAGTGCAAAGTACAAAAAAAGTGCTGGTGTATTTTTTGCACTTCTGCTCTGTTGTGCTAAGATTTACTGTTGGAGTTCAGCAGCTATAGTCATGAGACCAAACTTCATCATGGAGCACAACCCAACACCTCCACAAGAAATTGTTCACATTTTCTACTTTCATTTTTGTGAAAGAAAATTAGAGAGAAAAGCTGAAAGCAGTGTGTACCTGGTGGTAATCCTTCTCAATACGGGACCTCTCAATCTTCTCCAGACAGTCTTTACTGAAGGCAGTCGCCTCTTTCACCTGATCAGCAGAGGGCTGAGAGGGAGACACAACGACAAAACAGCTAACATATATTGAATATACAATATTCTCAAGTGAAAAAAAGAAAAAGAAGTCTATATTTTGTGTGACTAGTATCATATGCAAGCCCAACTTTGTTCCCCTCGCTCTCTGCAGCAGCCATCATCAGGTCGTCCTTGATGTGCTGGCTGCAGTGTTCGCAGGAGCACTCAAAGTGGAAACGCTCCTTCAGCTTCCTCTGGCGGTCAGCAGACAAGTTGAGGAAGTCCACGTAGCTGACGGTCAGCTCCTGACCTGCTGAGATTTTCCCCAAAGCTCGCAGCTCGATCCTGGGACAGAGAGGGACAGGGCAGGGGTTTATTTCTGGATCTAATAATGCATGTTTTATGTTAAACCTCTGCACTGGAATCCCAATCCAAATCCCAGTATTGTGTCAGTGATGATAAAATCAGCAGTGTTGGGAGTAACAGTAATGTATTCCTTTTTGCTGTAACGCAGTAATATAACGCATTACTAATTACATTTCGGTAATATTATACTCGTTACAATCTAAGTAACGCAAGTTACAACACATGTTAACGCAACATTTAGTGGTGTATTGTCTTTGGTTTAGAGATGACAGTAGAGACAGATACATTTGGACATTATTTTCAGGAGTTATTACGCTGCGTTGAAACGAGCTGTCCCGTCACTGTTCCCGTGGTCAGAGCCAGAACCAGAGACGCTACGGACAACACCTGTGTTCCAACAGGTGACGGTACGTCAGCATGGACAGCAGTGTGTCCGAGCTGCTGACAGATAGAAACATGACGGGAATTAATGTTGAGGCTTGCTACACGTAGAGTTGTGTTCAAAATAATAGCAGTCCAACATCACTAACCTCATAAATCAATTTTTTTGGTAGAAGTGATATTTCTACATGGTAAATAATTTACTAGTAAGTGTTGTAGAGTCATAGAAAACCAACAGACCCAACAGTCGTGACATGCATGCTGCTCATTCTGTGTAATTGAATCTGTAATTGAAAGGGGCATGTTCAAAATAATAGCAGTGTTGTGTTCAATTAGTGAGGTGATTGATTCTGTGAAGAAACAGGTGTCAATTATGGCCCATATTTAAGGAAGGAAGGAAGCAAATGTTGTGCATGCTGGTTATAGTGCATTTCACACTGAAATACTCAGCAAAATGGGTCGTTCCAGACATTGCTCTGAGGAACAGCGGACTTTGATTAAAAAGTTGATTGGAGAGGGGAAAACATATAAAGAAGTGCAGAAAATTATAGGCTGCTCAGCCAAAATGATTTCAAATGCCTTGAAATGGCATCCAAAGCCTGAACGACGTGGGAAAAAACGGTCAACTACCATTCGAATGGATCGAAGAATAGCCAAAATGGCAAAGACTCAACCAATGATCAGCTCCAGGAAAATCAAAGAAGACTTAAAGTTACCTGTGAGTACTGTTACAGTCAGTCAGATCAGAAGAAGGCTATGTGAAGCTAAGCTATCAGCTAGAAGCCCCCGCAAAGTCCCATTGCTGAAAAAAAGACATGCACTGAATAGGTTGTAATTTGCCAAAGGACAAATTGACTGGCCAAAGGAGAAATGGGGCAACATTCTGTGGACTGATGAGAGCAAAATTGTTCTTTTTGGGTTTAGGAGCCGCAGACAGTTTGTCCGACGACCCCCATGCACTGAATTCAAGCCACAGTACACTGTGAAGACAGTAAAGCATGGTGGTGCAGAAATCATGTTATGGGGATGTTTCTCATACTGTGGTGTTGGGCCTCTTTATCGCATACCAGGGATCATGGATCAGTTTCAATACATCAAAATACTTGAAGAGGTCACGTTGCCTTATGCTGAAGAGGAAATGCCTTTGGAATGGGTCTTTCAACAAAACAATGACCCAAAACACACCAGTAAGCGAGCAAAGTCTTGGTTCCAGATGAACAAGATTGATGTTATGGAGTGGCCAGCCCAATCCCCAGACCTCAATCCCATAGAAAACTTGTGGGGTGACATCAAAAATGCTGTTTCTGAGGCAAAACCCAGTAATGCAGAGGAATTGTGGAATGTAGTTCAATGGTCCTGGGCTGGAATACCTGTTCACAGGTGCCAGAAGTTGGTCGACTCCATGCAACACAGATGTGAAGCAGTTGTCAGAAATAATGGTTATGCAACTAAATATTCAAAGGATAGCAGTGATTCAAAGTAAAGCAAACCCTTGAGACATGTTTCAGTTTATACAGTAAATGTTTGAGTTTGTAAAGAAAAATACAAATACTGCTATTTTTTTGAACAGCCTAATGTTCCTTTTTCTTCACTTTCTGTAAAGGTATAACACAAACTTGATCAATTTTGATCATGTTTTGATTTGGAATTGAATGTGCAGTGTTCCCAATGCAATGATATTATGGAATTAAAAGCTATTCTAAGGATTTTAAGCATTATTCACTTTTTTAAACACAATGCTATTATTCTGAACTGTAACATCATTGCATTTTATCAGCCATAGAGAGTAACTATACCTGTAGTGGAATTGCTTCGAATGATGCTTGTCTTTTACTGTGACCATTTACTGAGCAACATGTTGCAGTTTTACAAACAAGAAAGTGAACAACTTGAGCCTGACGGACATGTTGCATCTACCGTCTCACGTTCATCTCAGTAAGCTAGCAAGAGCATAGACTGTGTCGGTACACGATCCGTTCTGCCTGCACGATCCGTTCTGCACATGCGCAAGATAATACTGTTTTACGTATCCATACGACCTGCACGATCTGTTCCACGCTAGCCTATGGCTAGCCTCCACCGGGAAGCTAACGTTAGTTTAGCTAACAGCTAATTCGGCTAACCGCTAGCTGACAGCTAGATTCAGTCTAAAATAACGTTAACTCAAACGTAATGGGAAAAGCAGGCTACAGCTAAATTAAGACTTCACAGTAATAACAATAAAGACAAGTATTGAGTGATTGTATTTTAAATGAGCACAAGTAAAGTAGAACTGACGTAACAGCTGTTATATATGTTAGGTGTTTGTTATATATGTCAACGTTTATTTTCAAGTTTTATTTTGAGGGTCTTTTAAAGTTATTACATGCTGTCTCAGCTAGCAGTTAGCCGAATTAGCTGTTAGCTAAACTAACGTTAGCTTGGCTGTCGACCGGAAGCGTGGAACAGATCGTGCAGTGTCGTAAATCCTCGTACAACCGCGCATGCGCGAACATTTTGCGCATGTGCAGAACGGATCGTGCAGGCAGAACGGATCGTGTACCGACAGACTGTATATAAGAATGGACCAACAGATCCTGTTGCTCTGGACGGAGACCAGTGAAGGCCGTTAGAAGCACTTTTCCGGTGAGCGCTGAGCGTTACTGCGCAGCCTCCAACTGAGAGAGACGACGTAAATGTGCCGTGAGCAACGTGTCTGAAAGTTGTAAGTCTTCTGGTAGCTGTGCCAAGAGAAATCTCAATCATTCCCAATCTTGCAGAGACGGAGAGCGTAGGTATATGTAAGGAGATAACATAGGCACAGGCTAATTATTGCTAACTAAAATGCTAGTTAACATTAGTAATTACACTTAAACAGCTAATGTGAGACGAAACTGCCTGCACGCTTCTCCTGTACTATACGGTAATTCCTCTACTATGCGACAGTAAGTCGCCTGGTTATGACACAATTGTTAGCCTATTTTTATAAAAACGTCTGCTACGGAGCCATAACGTGAGGTACAAGGTAATGGAGCCTTTCATACATTGTCGTGTTTCTTTAGAAATAAACAATGGACAAATAGAGTCTTTAAACGTTTCAGATGTAAAGTTATTCGCTGTCAAAGTGGCGCCAAAATGAATGGCAGTCAATGGAATGCTAACGGGGGGGTGAATGCTTTGTAGCATTAAAATGGCACCATAGGAGGTTCGCGGTCCGAGGAGAAACTTACCCCCTTGAGCAAGAGTCGGCAAGAGTACACAACAGACAACTTCCGTGTAGCCTACTTCAAAATAAAAGCACTTCCTGTGACAGTTCGCAGTAAAACTAACTTACTGTTAAATAAGGTTGTCTACCTTTTCACATATCAGTTGTAAATCAAGTACTGTAAATAATGTAAATAGTGAGTTTTAATCACACTATAATTGACCATTTCCTTTAGAGTGTTTTAAACTAAAAAACATGCATTTCTTATTCAAGTGCTATAAACAAACATTTTACAACAATGCCGTACTTCAATACAATGTAAGGTACTTTTAATTGAGTATTTTAATTTTCTCCTACTTGCCTATTGTACATTTTACTTATCTATTTTTATAGCTTTAGTTACTTTGCATATTCATATTAATTATACAAAATATTATGAATAATCTATGATGTATTAAAGCGGATAAAGAGGAGACTTCATTGATCTGGTGGTGAAATTCACAAGCTAGCTGCCAAGTCAAACTTCCGCTTTTATTTTGGTGAAAGTAACTCAAAAGTAATGCAAAAGTAATGTAACGCATTACAATTCAGAGACAGTAATACTGTATATTACAATATTACTGTCTCTGAATTGTACCTGCTTCATGTAGTTCTACTCAAACATAGAGGTAATAGGGTAATTAGTTATATATTAGTGATATATATATATATTAGTTATATATAACTAATTACTCTCAAATGACAGTAACTAGTAATCTATAATGTATTACATTTTCGAAGTAATTTGCCCACACTGAAAATCAGTACCAGTTGAAGCCATAGGCCTATACAAACCATGGACAGAGCCAAGCTAGCCATTTCCCCCTGCTTCCTGCCTTTATGCTAAGCTAGGCTAACCATGACTCTAGCTTCATATTTAGCTTACCGACACGAGAGTGATCAACCTTCTCATCTGACCAAAGTGTATTTCCCAAAATGTCAAACTGTTCCTTTAAAGCAGCCATATTATGCTCATTTTCAGGTTCATAATTGTATTTTAAGGTTGTACCAGAATAGGTTTACATGGTTACACAATGAGCTTTACTTAGGATGTGCCATTTCTGTGTCTGTAGCTTTAAATGCTATTGAGGAGGAGAGACGGGGGGGGCAAGGTGGAGGGTGGGGGTGTGGCCTTGACCAACTGCCATGCTTCGCTTGTTTTCAAGCTATGATGTCTCTCTCTTTCTCATGGACGGGCCAAATTCTCTGGGCGGGCAAAGCAGAGAAAGGGGAGGTAACCTGTCCCCTTATGATGTCATAAAGGGGAGATTCCAGATCGGCCCATCTGAGCTTTCATTTTCTCAAAGGCAGAGTAGGATACTCAGGGCTCGGTTTACATCTATCGCCATTTCTAGCCACTGGGGGGCCATAGGCAGGCTGGGGGAACTCATATTAATGTTAAAAAACCTGATAAAGTGAAATTTTCATGCCATGGGACCTTTAAGAGATGATTAAATGAAGATGATTGAATGAAATGCTGTAAACGTTTGAGTGGTCATGAAACAAATCTTGCTATAGGTCATATTTCATGTTGTAATTCTATCGTTTTTAATAGACAAAATGGATTTAGCACACACATTTTTTAGCCCCTTATAACCACATCATGTAACAGAGGTTGAGGGCTGATCAGCTGTAATACGTACCTCCTCTGAGAGTGGAGAGCGGAGCTCACCGCTGCCTGGCTGCAAAAAAGAAGCAAAGTGTCAATTCATTTAAACAGTTATATGAATTATACTGGTCTTTTGTTTCAAATAAAGCATCAACAATTCATTATGGTCCACAAAATCTAGTTTTGTTATTGTACTTAATGTTGTGCTCATAATTCATTTTCCTAAATAAAGTTGTATACTTAAAGCTATAGTAGCTTAGTAGTTTCTGTCGCCCCCATGAGGAATTCTAAGTAATTACAACAAAACTATCGGCGCATCCACATGATACAAGCCTTCGGGGATCATGTACCACCCCCCACCCACCTCCTCCATGCACTTGCTAGTAGCGTTTATCCTGTCAAATCATGGAGGACATGGAGGATTAAAAAAAACATGATGGACTCTTCAGAAGAGTTAATCATCTTGTAATGTGTATGTCCTCTTTGTCTCCAAAGCTGAATGCTGCTGTTGTCCTTTCTCAGCAGTGATGTAAAACGCATCACTCAAGCTGCTACACGCGAATGTCGCTGGCCCATTTTGTAAACATAGCCATACTGGGAAATACAGAGAGAGTTATGCGAAGCTTATTTGGCAATGGCTTGAATGTAACAGCCTTTCATTACTATAAAATAGTACACAATAGCACAATAGCTTTAATTACTTATTTATAAGATAATTACACAGAGATCTCTCATTGTGATTTTACAGGAGCGGTAGCTTGGATACCTACTTGCCGTGGTTGAGGATGACGGTGCAGTTGGGCCAACAGTCATGGTTGACCAGACAAAGGTTGGGGAAAAGTCCCACACCAACAGCCTGCAGGCCTCTCTGGTCACTCAGTGTGAATCCATTACATTTGATCTACAGAGACAAGTAGAGAGGGAAGGGTGGGAGGGAAGGTGGGGGTATGGGAGAGACAAAGTACCCAGGTTTATTATTTTCCAGGTCTTTCCTATTGCACTTTCTCAGAGTTGAGATCAGCTTGTTCTGCAAGACAGGAGCTTCAGGTTCTATGATTTCTCATAATTCATCTGTCTAATGTATGGAAGCAAATAAGAGACATAAGTATTAGAATTTGAACAACCACTAAATATTTAATATTGAAATATTTCACTTGTATCTGAATTTGTGACAAGTGAAGAAAAAAAATATTCCAATTCTGCTTTTGAAAAGCAAATCAAGAAATTTTATATTTTAATTGCAAAGAGGTGAATTTACAACAAATAAATTCCATACTCATGAAGCACTGGTGTATAATGAGGCATTTGTTCTTACAATGCCAAAGATGTGTGAGATGTAGTCGGCCGAGTGCTGCTGTCTTCCACAAGACCAGTATTCCAGGAAGGTGTGCACGTCAGTCTTGAGCTGCTTGAGGTCTTCTTCAGGTAGGTCAGCCACGTGGTCCTGCAGCTGGTCCACTGAGATCAGCTGGCTGTCTGACACAATGCCTGTGTCCTTGTATATACGCCACAGCACACGGGCAGCCAGACTGGGCAAGGGCGAGAGACATCACTGTCATATTCAGATATTATCACACAAGCACAATTTCTTGTTGTCAATCAACATCTGTGTACATCCTCTAATAATAAATCTGATTGATTGATTGATTGATTTATTGATTGATTGATTGATGTTTAAGTAACATTTTTTCCCAACAAGGTTCTAAGACAATAAGCCACTGGCACCAGCACCCCCCCTGGTGCTCCCTCCCCCTCCAATCCATTGAGCTAGAGTGCTTTCAATCTGACAATTGTGATTTCCATCAGATCAGAGTACTGTCACTTGGCTGCCTGTTCTGCCAATCTTCCCAGCCCTTGTCACATGACCAATTAATGTTTCCATGACTATCCAAAATTCTGTTACCATGGAACTAGCACTTGAATTGTTTTAAAAAAAAAAAGTGGCAGACTGAGCCTATAGAAAATGTGTATTGTATTCAGATATACAATTTCTTTTACAAATTAAAATAAGTGAAACTAATAATGAATGTGATGTTTCATTTAGCAGAATTGCATTATGTTGTTCTATCCTATCCAATATTGCTTATATTTCTAAGCAGATGTTCTATGCTGTATTCTGATTAAATTAATTGATTAATTGATGATGATTAAATGATCAAATAACACACTGACACATTTTCTATTCTACATCATACACCACTGTTCCATTGGCCAGCATCAACAGTTCCATCACATTCACTCCTCGGATTAGACCGTCCCAGCTAATGTGCCTCAACTACTTCTTCTGTCTGAATGACGAATCTGGAGCGTACTTTGGTCGTCAATTGACACGTGTCAAATGACAATCTGTCAATTAGATGAGAAGATGGTGTTATGTGGAAAGTTAACATTTTTGGCCTGGCCATTATAGGATTATCATTAAGTTTGTTCATTCTCTTTGGAACATGAATAATCATCATAAGTCATTGGTTTGCAGTAAAGAAAAGGTAACGATGCCATTAAAATTAAAATTGTTCTTCTGAAGACCGTCTGATTTGCTTTGTACATTTCATGGCAGCCTGACAAATTTGTATTTGTCTAGGTGGAAATTTTGACCTGATGGTGGAATTACATTTGAATCTCCGTCATCATCAAGACTAAGTCTACAGTCATACGATTAGCTCTGTGAGGCTGTACTTAGGCACGGTGGTGCTTTAACATAAACATGCTGATGTAAAGCAGGTAAAATTGTTTACCATGATCACCATCTTAGTTCCGTGTGTTAGCATGCCAACATTTGCTGAATAGCACTAATCACAAAGTACAGTATTGTCACTTTTGCAGGTATTACGTCATAAACCAAATTATTGGACAAAAATGGGACAGACATTTTTACCTGATAATGCTGCTAGTTTTTACCAAACACATTCAGGGAGAGATATAAGTGTGTCCAAATGGCAATTCATCCAATAGTTAGTTTTGTTTAGACATGTCACTCAAAACCACAAATGTCATTCTCATGGTGGTGCTAGAGCAAAAGGTCAAGGGATCACCAAAGCCAGTAGGATTCATCCTCTGTGCACCATGACTGTCTGTATAAATGTAATTGTAATGTATCCAATAGTTTCAGTCTCGAACAAAGTCGTGGTGACCAAAAAAAAAACTAAAAAACAGTAGAATTCACCCTTTGTGGAACATGAATATCCACAACAAATTTCATGGAAATCCATCCCTCTGTGTTTGAGACACAGAGGCATTTTAGAGGAACAGTCAGGTAGGGACACTAAAATTACTGGAAATCATCCTCTGGGCACAAAGAACACCCATATAAAATGTCATACCCATGTGGCCAGCAGTTGTTGAGATATGTTGCTGACCAACTGACCAGATTGCCTATAACCATTATTTGAAGTAGTCTGACATTTGCTATTCTGAATTGTAAAGGCAACTGTCCCAACCTTCTGAGGTCACTACTTGAAGATATTTATAATTGTTCCAATCATAGATGTTAAACCACTGAACAGAACAGGCATGAACAAAGTAACACAGTGTCATAGTTGAGACAAGGAGAACATCTTGTTCTGCAAGACAGGAGCTTCAGTTTATAATTTTTTCCCTTGCAGTAATATATTCACCAGAGAGTGACTGATTGTTGTGTGTAAATGTCTAAATTACTGGATGTAGCGACTGGATGTGCCTGGAACACTGGATGTGCCTGGTACACCTCCCTAGGGAGGCGCCCAGGGGGCATCCTTACCAGATGCTCAAACCACCTCAACTGGCTCCTTTCGACGCAAAGGAGCAGCAGCTCTATTCTGAGTTCCTCACAGATGACTAAGCTTCTCACCCTATCTCTAAGGGAGACGCCAGCCACACTCCTGAGGAAACCCATTTCGGCCACTTGTACCCTGGATCTCGTACTTTCGGTCATGACCCAGCCTTCATGACCATAGGTGAGGGTAGGAACGAAAATTGACAAGTAGATTGAGAGCTTTGCGCTCTGGCTCAGCTCTCTTTTCGTCACAACGGTGGGATAAAGTGAGTGTAATACTGCCCCCGCTGCACCAATTCTCCGGCCAATCTCCCGCTCCATCGTTCCATCACTCGCGAACAAGACCCCAAGGTACTTGAACTCCTTCACTTGGGGTTGGGACTCATTTCCTACCTGGAGTAGGCACTCCATCGGTTTCCTGCTGAGAAACATGGCCTCAGATTTAGAGGTGCTGATCCTCATCCCAGCTGCTTCACACTCAGCAGTGAGCTGATCCAGTGAGTGCTGAAGGTCACAGGCCCATGATGTCATCAGGACCACATCATCTGCAAAAAGCAGCGATGGGATCCCCAGCCCACTGAACTGCAACCCCTCCCCACCATGACTACACCTCGATATCCTGTCCATAAATACTACAAACAGGATTGGTAACAAAGCGCAGCCCTGACGGAGGCCAACTCTCACCTGAAACGAGTCAGACTTACTACCAAGAACTTGGACACAGCTCTCGCTTTGGTCATACAGAGATTGGATGGCCCTGAGAAGGGACCCCCTCACCCCATACTCCGGCAGCACCTCCCACAGTATCTCCCGGGGGACCCGATCATATGCCTCCAGATCCACAAAACACATGGGCATACTCCCAGGCCCCCTCCAGGATTCTTGCGAGAGTGAAGAGCTGGTCCGTTGTTCCACGACCAGGACGGAATCTGCATTGTACCGCTTCAATCTGAGGTTTGACTATTGACCGAACCCCCTTTCCAGCACCTTGGAGTAGACTTTACCAGTGAGGCTGAGAAGTGTGATACCCGTGTAATTGGCACACACCCTCTGGTCCCCCTTTTTGAACAGGGGAACCACCACCCCGGTCTGCCACTCCATAGGCACTGTCCCAAACTTCCACGCAATGTTGAAGAGGTGTGTCATCCAAGACAGCTCCTCTACACCCAGAGCTTTCAGCATTTCTGAACGATCTTAACAATCCCTGGGGCTTTGCCACTGTGAAGTTTTTTGACTACCTTAGTGACTTCCACCAGGGAAATTGACAACAATCACCCATGACCCTCCAGCTCAACTCTAACATAGAGGGTGTGTTAGTTGGTTAGTGTTGGATTCAGGAGTTCTTTAAAGTGCTCCTAATAACGTCCTATTACCTCCTCAATTGAGGTCAACAGCGTCCCATCCTTACTGTACACAGCTTGAAAGGTTCCCCAATCCCCGCTTCTGAGGTGGCGAGCGGTTTTCCAGAAGCACCTTGGTGCCGACCGAAAATCCTTATCCATGTCTTCTATGAACTTCTCCCACACCCACTGCTTTGCCTCTTTCACGGCAGAGGCTGCAGCCCTTCAGGCCCTTCGGGCCCATCGGGCCCTTCCGACCCTTCATGTAGGCAGTTGCAGGGTACCGCCTCCTCTGGGATAACATATCCCGGAAAGACTCCTTCTTCAGTCGGACGGCTTCCCTGACCACCGGTGTCCACCACGGTGTTCAAGGGTTACTGCCCCTTGAGGCACCTAAGTCCCTGAGACCACAGCTCCCTTCTTCAGCAATGGAAGCTTTGAACATTGCCCACTCAGGTTCAATGCCCCCAACCTCCACAGGGATGCACAAAAAGCTCTGCCGGAGGTTTGAGTTGAAAGTCTGTCGCACAGGGGCCTCCTCCAGATGTTCCCAGTTCAGAGTCTTCCCCCCACTCCCTGACCCAACTCAGATGGTGATCGGTTGACAGCTCCGCCCCTTTCTTCACTCGAGTGTCCAAAACATGCGGCCTCAGATCAGATGATACAATTACAAAATTGATCATCGACCTTCGGCCTATGGTGCTCTGGTACCAGGTACACTTATGAGCATCCCTATGTTCGTACTAGCCCAGAAGTCTAACAACAAACGGCCGCTAAGATCAGGGAGGCAATGCCTCCCAATCACGCAGAACTATGGCGTCCCCTACTGGAGCCCCATGCAGGACTCCATTCAGGGTCTCCAAGAAGGCTGAATACTCCGAGCTTTTGTTTGGTGCATATACACAAACAACAGTCAGAGTTTTTTCCCCCACAACTTGCAGCTGTAGGGAGGTGACCCTCTCATCCACCGGTGTAAACTCCAACGTAGCGGCGCTCAGCCGGGGACTTGTGAGTATCCCCACACCCTGGGCAACTCCTGAGAAGAAACCAGATCTAATTGGTAGCACTCCATCTCCCGCACAAGTTCCGGCTCCTTCCCACACAGAGAGGTGACGTTCCACGTCTCCAGAGCCAGCCTCTGCCGCCTGGGTCTGGTCCGTCGAGGCCCCTGACCTTCACTGCCACCCGTGTAGCAGCGCACCCAACCCCAGTGGTTCCTCCCGCAGGTGGTGGGCCCATGGGATGGAGAAGGGGTGCCACGTTGCTTCTTCAGACTGAGCCCGGCCGGGCTCCATGGCAAACCCGGCGACCAGGCGCTCGCTGACAAGCCCTCCATCTGGGCCTGGCTCCAGACGAGGGCCCCAGGCTTTCAGGGTAACTCCACCTCTACCTCGTTGATTCATAGGGTTTTTGAACCATTCTTTGTCTGGCCCCTCGCCTGGGACCACTTTGCCATGGGAGACCCTACCAGGAGCACAAGGCTCCAGACAACACAGCCCTCAGGTTCATAGGGACACATAAACCTCTCCACCACGATAAGGTAATGGTTCAGAGAGGCGAAAACATGGTTTTCAAAGTAAAATATTTCAATATTAACTATTCAGTGGCTGTTAAAAATCAAATACTTATGTCTCTTATTTGCTTCGATACTCCTGCAGATTCTTCAGGTCCACGCAGGATATACTCAGTTTTCCTTACCGAACATTCTCGCTGGGGACCTTGCTGATCTTCCTAATGGCTCCACATTCCTGCTTGTGTTCATCCCAGCATGCAGTCTGGCAGGTGCGGTCACAGTAATGGGCAAACTTACACTGGGCACAGCGGTGCAGATTGGCCTGGTGCCGGAAACAGCTGTGGCACACCTGAGTGGCCAAACTGAAAGGGAAACAGACAAAACAAAGAAACTATTACAGTTGAACTTCAAACATCGTTCATTGATTGACATTCAAGATTTGCAGTGAGTGAAAGTTCCCTGTGAAGATTTGGATAAAAAAAACTAAAGTGATTGAAGAGACAAAAGACCTAAAGTAAGTCAGTTCAGCTCGCTCTAAACCAGGGTCCAAAATTAACTTTTGTCCACCAGACAAATGGCTAGTGAATGTTTGAATTTTACCAGTCACTTAATAGATTACTATTGTTTTTTGGATGCTAAGTGAAGCAAATTTACCATCCACTTGCATATTTTACCAGCATTTGGCTGGTAAACGGTGCTAATTTTTGACCCTGCTCTAAACAAATCATCATTCTCTGTTGTTTATCCAGCGTTTTCTCTTCACAGAGAGCTATTTTTCTATGACATGCAGGGGCTTCTAGGGCTCCAGCCCCGATTGTTTTCTCAAAAGCCCCAAATCTTTGAGGGTTTCAAAAAACCTTAAACTTTGCGTCATTTCCCCTCAGTCTTTTTGACTGAACCGGCAAATCAATAGAGAAAATAGGTTTCAAGATTAGTAATGCTGTTTATGCCAAATTCCAATTTGCCTCCTGCAATGTGGCAGGAGTGAAAGTCCTCATCATGTGTTGTGTTCTGGTTTCAAAATGAATACAGTTGTAGAATAATTACATACAAAACAGGATGTCAACAGGATGATTCTTTTCTTGGCAATTATTATGTTTTCCCCAAATGATGTACAGAATTGTAGGCATTCTATTATCAAATACCTTGAAAAAATAGTGCATATAGCTGCCGTATATGGGGTAAAACCATGGCTCAACTAAAAATGTTCTGGTTCACAGATAATCAACTGATTGGTGGTTCAATTTCGATGTGTTTGCTGTTTGCTAACTTTGTCTCAAAAGCCTAGTAAAGAATATGTAGTTAGTACTTACTCTATCTATTTTGCATTATATAGTAAATGTTTTGTGTGTCAGTGATTTATTAATCTTTTTGTAGACAATGGGAGTCTGAAGATTTGACTGTGAATGTTGTTTAAGTTCTTTTTTTTGATAAAAATAAAATATATTGTTTGAAAACTGGTTCTAGCTTCAATGAATTTGTGGTGTCTTGGGCATAGTGCATGACAAAAATAAAATTTGTATTCACTCATTCATTCATATGCATACAATATACTATTCTATATACTTTATAAATTGTTAAATATACAGTATGCGTAAATAAGACATATACACATACACTGTATATACATATCTTAAATAAAATATTATCAGTCTGTTTATATAGTGTATAGTATTTTTTCAAAAAAGTTAAGAAAAGTAAATCCAGATTTGCAAGCATGATTACACAGAACTTTTCTATCCTTGTTCTTTTACCTATTTGGATGTCAACGACACAGAAATGCTTGCACTGTGTGAAGTGAACGCACCGTTCTCAGTGTATCTGTGTGTGTAAACAGTTTGCACATAGTCCAAAGGGACAGTGAACAGACTTGGTAATGCTTCGGATGATTGTTGGAACGCAGCAAAGCCCTATGCAGCATCACACACACGTGCACGTGCACACACACACACACACACACACACACACACACACACACACACACACACAGACACATACCTGTCTTACTGTCTTACATTATGCAGATCGGCTCAGTGCATGCCTACTGTGTTGGAAACCCTCAGTGAGTAAACTCCTGCAGCTACTAGCTCTTATATGGCTCAAACACTATGCTACCAGATCTATGTCTGGCATTCCAGCAAATAGACGGACCAGACTGCACTCACTATAACTTTATTACCCACCAACCTTTTACAAGAAAGGTGCAGAACACTGTGTATGTTGCTGAATGCAAAAGCTGCAGCTGCATTACTCTACTTGACTAAATGTTGAATGTTACTTGATGTTTCAGATTTAAAAAGGAAACCTATGTTGAAGATATGAAAGCCCATAAGACAGAAGACCAGGTGAGAAGTTATTCATGAGAAAAACCTGTTGGAACATCTAACTAACAATAGTAAGTTACAATAGTTAATTATGAGTAGGGCTGTCAATATGAACGCTAAGGAGTTAACGCAAATTCCTTTGAATGCCACTAAGTTTTTTGATGCACGATTAACGCAGAGGTCAATATGTCCATCTGTTGTTGCTTGATGGGCTTGAGAAGGCCATATTATGCTTTCAGCATATTTTTTAGCATAGAGTACCTTCAAAGTTATTCTCGAGAATATTCTAGACAGTATTTGTCATTGTTTTAGATTATTGCAATATTAACAAACATTTGCATAAAGCAAGCATATTTGTCCGCTCCCATGTTGATAGGAGCAATACAAACTTAAAGTGCGATTAATCCCAAGTTAACTATGGACAATCATGTGATTAATGGCAATAAATATTTCAATTGATTGACAGCCCCTAATTATTAGACATTCTCTTCTCATTCATGAAAAATCTACTACGACACTACCTGCTACTACTACTTAACATAATTTCACATCTAAGATAACGGTTAACGACATCTTAGCATAATTAATAAGTAAATAAGTAAGTAAATAAACTAGTAAACTACTAAATAAAAGGCAAACAGAGGTTAAACACTCAACAAAGTGCATACGAAACAAATTAGTTTTTTAACAAAATTATGAAATTATGCAGACAATGGGCTGTGGTCCTATAGTAAGTACATTGAACAAATCATTGGATGTGCCAAACTTTCCTGAAGTTAAAGGAATGATTGAGCAATTTGGCAAATGAGAAGATGATACCAATCTCATGTCTGTGCAGGAAATATGGAGCTAGAGCCCGGAGCCAGTTAGCTTAGTACAGTATAAAGACAGAAAGCAGGGGAACAGCTCTGTCATCCAGCACTAACCCTCCTTTGCCTCTTCAATCACTTTAGTTTTCTTTGGTTCAAATCTTCACAGGGACCTCTCACACTCTGTTTAAGTACTTTTTAAACAAGCAAGATACAAAGTGTTAAGAGCTTTAGAGGTGTATTTTTGAACTTTGGACAGAGCCAGGCTAGCTTCTGAATGTGCTGAATTTGTTTAGCAGTTGAGTTCAAATATCAACAATCTTTGCGCAGCATCACTTACTGCACCTTTAAGACTTTAATGTGGCCTATTTAAAAACTCACTCAGATAGCTACAGCTTATTCAGAATACTGCTGCTAGGGTCCTCACAGAGACAAAGAGGGACCACATCAGTCCAGTTGTCAGATCAGATTTACACTGACTTCAAATTTATTACCTCTGGCAAGGAGTTTATGCTTTCAGTTCGGTTTGTTTGTCAGGATTACTGGAAGAATACTAGCCAGACTTGGTGAAAGGGTGTAGCATGGCCCAAAGGAAGAACATATCCAATTTTGGAGCGGATCCGAATCACGGGGCGGATACAAAAAAATATTTTTCACTTTTATTAACACTGCGATATATACGACATGGCCTTTGCCGGAGGTCTGCGCTCTCCTTTTAGTTTTAAAATACTACAATTGGCTTATAATGCACTGCATGGTTTAGGGACCAAAATATGTTTCTGATCTGCACTGACATTATGAACCATCCAGACTTCTTGGGTCTGCTAATTGTCACACTACACAAAAAGCGCTGTAAGTGTAGCATATGAATAATGTATAAACAATAGAGATAATAAGACATAAGACCAATGTCTCAAAGCACATACAGACTCAATAGACATTAATCTACTGCATGTAGACAGAAAAATAAGTAATTTCTCTATTCCACTACTGCAGAGATTTTTAACCCTTTGAGGTCACTGGAATCTCCTAATTTTTTATTTAAGAAATAAATTTGAAAGCTTGCAAGGTGTCATAATCCTTTTGAGATAGAGTCTCCTTGCTCTTGAAAACTGATCCAAAAGTATGTCATGCTCAAGCTCACATGACACCTTGTCAGCTTTCTCATTGCTGATGTCATGAGAATAAGGGCATCTAGAAATGAGGTCACAGCCCAGAGAATCCTGATCTACTGTCCACAACGCACCTGCAGTGTGTAAGCTAGATCTGCAAAGCCATGCTCAGTGAGAAAAGATCAGTCTTCAACCTGTACATCTAGTCTAAAAACTACAACAACCGGGAGCCTCGTACCTGTCGAAGACCACAGCAGAGAAACTGGGCTCGGCGAAGACCACTTCCCCAGCATTGAGCTCTTTGGTGGCCCTTAGGCCTCGACCTTTCTTCCCAGCATCAAACAGCTCAGCACTCTCCATATTCCCTACAGTCATTGCACTGGCTAAACAAAACACAGAGGAGGGAGAAAGCTGCTGAGGGTGGGACTGGCCGAGGAATCAGGGACTAAACAAGCCACAGGGAGTGGAGGGTTCTCTTGAAATTGTCAGGAGAACTTTCCCCGTCTCTACGTAGCCCGAGCCCTGCAGCAGCCAAAAATAAATTCGCCCCCTCTAGGGGTTGTACCACCTCCCTAAAGCGAGAAAGGGGGTGAGCAGTGGGAAATGAGAGGGGCTGGGGGACGTGGTAGAGGTAGAGGTAGTTCATGGGTGTCGTCCCCTTGTTTGGGTTGGTTCCTCCTGTGATATTTTGGTCCGGGGCAGCTGTGGCTGTCTGTCAGATGCACATAACAGGAAACAGAGCCACTCACATTCAATAGCAGCCTCTGTGATGTATCTTTTTCATACAAAATACATTGCACAGTACAGTGAAGGTTAGCCTTTATAGCTGCATTTATTGATTTTTGATTCTTTTTTGGTCACACGGGAGAGCAGAACAAGCTGTAACACAACATTGACATACTTTCACCATATAAAGGTTAATATGGTCTATGATACAATTGCCTATAGATACAGCAGACACAGTGTAACATTTATTTATAAAAGTCCAATATTCACTACCCTTTAGCTCTGTTTTGGTCTCCACCCTGAGAAAAATATCTGGCTCACAGACTGTAAAATTAGTGGACGTAGTATCCATGACGTCACCCATTGGTTTGTGGTTGCCGTTTTGAAGAAAATCGGCAAACATTCCCTTAAGTTACCAGCTAACGCTAATGGTAGCTAGCTAGCTTGGTTAGCAGAATGCTGAACAAGATGTTTTTAGGGAACTAAAATGTCCCAGTTAACTTTGATGAAGTGAAAGCACACAGTGAGAGGGTCAAAGTTCAAGATTAAAACACGGACAACACCCAAAAACAATTTCACGGCTATTTTTATGTACACAGTGCGATGGATACGAATTGTTAAGCCTCTGTCCTGATTGACAGGTCGATGTGTAGCCACACCCCTAAAGCATCCCCTGCTTTACCTTTATTTTAAAATAAATGGGACCATAATTTACAAAATGAACATCATGCTGTAGTGAATAAGTAGTGAACTACTTGAAAGTAGTGATTTAGACCATAAACTTATTATAAAAAAGATTATTAAGGTAATAAAACAAGTGAGAAGTAGGGTCATTTGGGGCACCCTGGTAGCTCACCTTGTTGAGCGTGTGCTCCATGTACTAAGGCTCAGTCCTTACTGCAGCAGCGCAGGTTTGATTCCAACCCTTTCCTGACTGTCCTGTCCAAGAAAGCCCAGAAAAAAATCTTAAAAAAAAAAAAAGAAGTAGGGTAATTACTACTTTTTGCAACCAGTGGAGTCGGACCCTGCTGGAAATTAGGTAGAAGGCAAGTTAAAGGCACTGCATTGGCTTCACTTTTGAGGACCAGAAGCTTTGTCCGTTATTAACAGTTAACCCTAAACCAGTCTATGATTTGGCTCTTTAGCTGCTAAATGCTCCACTATGTTCAGTCTGTCTAGTCTGGATCGACGACAATTAAAGCGTAACTCTCGGCAAAATGCAACCTAGGGTCTTTTTGTGAATGTACCCGAGTCAAACTTTCGTTTAAAAGCATAATTAGGACGGAAGCGCCACTTTTAAGATTTACCGTATTTTCATTTTTCGGTCAAATTGCCTTTTGAATGGGAGAGCTAGGGACACTACTATGATCGCATCAAAATCGCTATTTTTAAAACACTAAGAAGGCTCAACACAACATGAAACTTTGCTCGAAGTATCACCAGGGGCTCTACACATGAACTAGAGCATTGAGAACATTGTTTGTGTACACAAACTGTTTTTGACTGGCGAGATGGCAGTGACCGGAAAAACCAACTGCTAAAGTGAGTCGTTCAAAACCTTTCCTTTTAGTAAACTCTCTGTACACAAACAATGTTCTCAATGCTCGAGTTCATGTGTAGAGCCCCTGGTGATACTTCGAGCTAAGTTTCAGTGTTTTCAGTGTTTGTAGTGTTTTAAAAATAGTGATTTTGATGCGATGATAGTAGTGCCCCTAGCACTCCCATTCAAAAGGCCATTTGACCGAAAAACGAGAATACGGTAAATCTTAAAAGTGGTGCTTGCGTCCTAATTATGCTTTTAAACTAAAGTTTGACTCGGGTACATTCACAAAAAGACCCTAGGTTGCATTTTGGCGAGAGCTACGCTTTAATTTACCATATAATCGCCAGAACATCCGTCGCCGCCAGATGTCCCTCGCCTTGAAAAACTCAAGAAACATCAACAAACTTCGAGTTAGCAAGCTAAACGCTGAAAATGGCAAGTTTTGAAGAAAATTTGGATCGTGCAACAAGGCAGGCCTGCCTGGTTCTTTCGGAGAATGATTATAAACATTTACAAAGAATATGTTTACAGCATTTACTCTCTAACTGGGACGTTTTGGGACAGATTGGTGGGGATTTGCTATGGACAAAATACACACGATACACTGGAAAGAGCAAATTACATTTAACCATACATCGAGCTAATTTAAACAGCTCACGCTACTTTATCGTGTGAACAGTTAACTTAATATTAATATTATTTTCTTTTGCGGGGTGCAAATGTTCCACCAAAACAAGTTACTTCCTGAGACCATTTTGCAGAGCCAACGCTGCTGCGGCTGGAGCTTAGCGCCGCCCAAGACGAACGTGAACCCAGGCCGTTTTTTTCTGCTTTCCAGGAGCGTATGTGTGGAGGGGCCAGACCTTACTCTGCAGCACTGTGGAGATAGGTCTGGCAAGGAAGACTAGTGTGTAACTAACTGAATATAATAATATTAATAGAATATAATACTATAATAATTTGTGGTTTTGTCACTACGAGTGACTCCTTTCACATATACAAAGTCAATCGATTCATTGTTAAAATAAAAAAAATAATGGGTTGAGTTTTTTATTTATTTACATTTTGTAGGATCTGTCTCTCGGTTGCATATTCAAATCCTTTGAGGATGTGGTACAGCAATTTTGAATCCCTAGGTCTCAGTTTTATAGATATTTGCAACTTGGCCATCTGTTAGTGGGGATTTTTAGATCCAGTTCTTCAGCATGAAGGCAGCAGAATGTTTAGATAAGGTGTTGTTGAAATATGGTATAAGGTCATGAGGCTTCTGGGTATTATTCTATGCTTATGCAGAACCTGGGGGATGGAGCCTGGACAGCCCTCAAAAAGACATGGGAAAGGGATCTGAGTAGTACACTGGATGATGAGGAGTGGGACAGAATCTGTAGGAATATTAAAACTATGTCACACGATGTGAGGATGCGCCTCATTTAGTTCAAGATTATACATCGCTTCTATTAGACTCCCTCCAGATTGTTTAGAATCGGTCTGAAAGACACATCAAATTGTTGGAAATGTAAGACAGAGGACGGCCAATTACTTCATGTCTTATGGTCCTGTGATAAGGTCCAGGAATTTTGGACCAGGATACATGATAACCTATGTCAGATTGGAGGGACCCAGGTTCCATTCAGCCCAAGACTATTTCTTCTGGGAGATGGGTCAATATCATAATAATATAATATACAGTATCAAGTTAATAAAACCAACTTGGATAACAGCCTGAGGCAAGCATGTACAAAGCAATAATAACACCAATATTTATATAAAAATAACAAGTCATACATTAAGGAATGTGTGAAAACAAATTTTATTGAAAAGAAAAAGGAGAACCGTCCACATTTTTCTTTCAGATATTGGAACGCTCAGCATTTCAGCAGCATTAATCACTGTTTACTAATCTAACTTTTCAGGATATCAACCAATCAATCAATCTTTATTTCTATAGCACTTTTCTTTTTTTAACTTACATTAAAGTAACTGTTTTTACAGTTTTGGTATTTCATAAAAGCACTTAGGCTATATAAACACCTGGCAATGTACTCCATACTGCCTCTGTGGTAATACCTGCTACAGTAGGTGTGCACGCATGCACACACACAACAGTTGCAAATTCATTATCATGGCCTCAAATGTTAGTGAAAAATAAGCTTTCACTGGTGGAAATATCACCATGACTTGGTATTTGAAGCAGAAAAGGGGAACATCATAGTACCGTGCAAATAATGCCCATATTTGGTGTTAAGGTAATCCAAAAGTAACGGAAAGTAATCAAGTTACATTACTTTAATATTGTGATACTGGGATTAGGTTACTAACTACATTTTTGACAGGTAATTGGTAATTGCAACCCTCCCAACCCAGGCCGAAGCACCTGAAATAAAGCACCAGAACATCTACAAATAGCATCCTGCTACATAACGAATGTTGAGATGCTGAGGTGTCTCGCTTCCATTCATTATTCACAACTATCTATGAACTATCAGTCATGGCAATGCTCAGACTGGCCATCTTGTTATTCATCACCATGTACCATCACACTTTATTGCCCCTATGCGCATGATTTGATAGTTTCAGACTTAAGCGACTTTTGTTCTCTATCTCTACTTGTATGGACGTTACTGACTGCAGCTTCACTGGCCGTGGGGTGAGTGAACTTCTGTTCTGGAATGTCTTGAATGTAAAATTAATGAATATCAGTTGATACGTCATGATGTCATATTGGTCAGTTTAACAATAGAAGGCTACAACCTTAAGATTGACAGTGCAACTTCAGTCATAAGAGGTAAGTGGTAGGTATAAATGAATAAGAGTTTTAATTAAAATCAAGGCACACATACTGTGGATTTCCACTGGATGCGGAACATCTGCGGACCGGCTCCGCTGCGGAACGGCTGCATGCTCCGCCGTCCGTCAATACCCACTAGGTCCGGATTTGTTGCGGCACGGCTGCAGCCATGACTGACAGCTGTAGTCACGAGGACCCACAATATCTCGCGAATTCATGTAGAATAGAACCACAAAACCAACAACAGTTTGTTTCCATCCAGAGGAGTAGAGGGGAAACAACTCTGAGCTGTGTTTTCAAGGTGTAGTGCAGGGAAATATGATCCGCCGTGAGCACGGTGTATTTTACTTTGAAAATTAACCGGATTTTTATTTTGTTTCTGTGCTCGACTTCCTGTCCCGCACTATCTGCCGTGTGCTGAATTGCTGAATTAGAATTAACTATTAAATAAATATAAATCCCCAATTATTTTGTTGATTCCAGCTCCTTCATTGTGAATATTTTGTAGTTTCTTAACTCTTCCGTAAAAGTAAACTGAATATCTTTGAATTACAGACAAAACAAAACATTTGAGGACGCCATCTTGGGCTTTGGCAAACACTGATCGACATTTTTCACGCTTTTCTGACATTTATAGACCACCTAATTGATTTGCTCAAGAAATCAAAAAATAATAATCAACAGATTAATAATAAAATAATCACTAGTTGCAGCTCTAGCTGTAAATACTCAAGCTGTGTCTAGGTCATAGATGTCGATGTGAGCTCCTGATGTGTAGCTGTCTTCCAGCAGCAGCTTCATCAGCTTGGCACAAGAGGCCTCACAGGTGAGCACCTGGCCCTGAGCGAACATGTCTGAAAAAGACGTCCTGATGCTGGGATCTGCTGTTCTGGATCTGGCCTCCGTCAGCATGGCTGTGTCCAGAGGCCCTGGTACAATATAAAGGACAGAGGTGAATGAGTTCCAGAGTAGGAATTGTCTGCAAAGTAGAGAGGACCTTACCATTAGTGGATATTGTTCTGCTTTAGTAGTATGAAGCAGCCATATTGAATTATAACGTTTTGATGGAAATATGGAAAAATAACTATAACATTCCCACCAGGGGCGTGAATTTAACACCCACCTATGTGCCAAATTAGGGTGAATTTTGCCATTGGTGGCTGAAACTGTCAATCTACTTGCCATGTTGGCGGGTAGCCAATGAGAATTGATTGAGTTATTCATTTATTTTGCCACTGGTCTTGCTTGTAATCCTTCTGCTCTCCTGGCTACCAAGTTGTCCCAGTGATTATAGCCGGCCTACACGGGCTACTCCATGCAGGTGAAGGATGCCTGCCCGCTGGCTAACCTTTTACTTGGCCCAGCGGCGTAGCTCTAAACACAGTACTAAAACAACCCTGGTTAAAATCAACAATGACCTCCTCCGTACAGCAAACACTGGTTTTCTCACCATCCTCATCCTCCTCGACCTTACTGCTGCCTTTGACACCATCTCTCACCCACTACTCCTGGAAAGCCCAGCTGGCATTGGCATCACTGGTGTTGCACTTTCATTGTTTTCATCATACCTCACTGACAGACAGTATGTCCAACTGAGGAATCACAGGTCAAAGTGTTATACTGTTACACTGGGTGTCCCCCAGGGGTCAGTACTGGGTCCACTCCTATTCATCATTTACCTCCTTCCCCTCGGGACAATCCTCCGTCACTATGGTGTCCACTTTCACTGCTACGCTGATGACACACAGGTCTACATCTCCACTAAACCCACCACTGTTATTCCTCCCACCTCCCTCACCACCTGCCTTCAGGACATCAGGAGCTGGATGAGCAGGAACTTCCTGAAGCTCAACACCAGCAAAACTGAGGCCCTGCTCATCAGCTCCAAAACCACCATCTCCAAAGCCCAAAACATCACTGCCCCAAACATCACCATTGACGGTTTCACTGTACCCTTCTCCAGCCAAGTCAAGAGTCTCGGTGTCACCGTGGACAGCACCCTTTCCTTTGCACCTCACATAAAAAACATCACCCGGACTGCTTTCTTCCACCTTTGCAATATCTCCGGACTCCACCCATCCGTATCTCAATCCAGCACTGAAATCTTGATCCACTCATTCGTTACGTGCTGGATTGACTACTGTAATGCTGTTCTCTCTGGGCCTTCCCACCAAACTCCTTACCAGGCTTCAAATCATTCAGAACTCTGCTGCCCGGATCATTACCTGCACAACATTTTCTGACCACATCACCCCCGTTCTCATCCAGCTACACTGGCTCCGTGTTCAATCCCAGATTAATTACAAAAACGTTCTGCTCATATACAAAGCCCTTCACAACTTAGCCCCAACCTACATCTCTGACCTCCTCCAGAGGCCTGTACTACGAAGCGAGATCAACATGTCCTGGATTTCTTTCAGTTACCCGGCTTCACCTAACCTAACAACCGCAGTCCTGCATAAGCTGTATCATGACGCTGGTTAACAACTAGTTCAATCAACCCAGGTTTCCCAATCCAGCGACGCGTGCGTTCACATAAAAGAGGCGGTGTTTGCGCAGCATGACCAATCGCAAACATCTACCAGAGCTGCATATTTTATATAAGAAGAGCAAACTATAATTCTACATAAATATGAAGAATGAAAAAGCAGACGCTGTTATGCGTAACAAAGCTTAGCTTATCAATATCCAGTGGTGTAGTCTACGTGATAGTAAGCTCCAGGATTTCCATAAACCCACTTAAAAATGCCCAATGACACGTAACAACATACTTTCCATTATATGTTTGATATATTTTGAATTGTCATCTGTGCTTTTTTCTTCACATAGGCTCAATGGAGGTATTTCACCATAAATTGGTGCATAAGAGAGAAGACACACCAGCCCGATAATCGGGCGTCGGGCCGTCTGGCGAGGTCCGTGACTCGAGTCTGTTCGGTGTGTCCCGTGCCGTCGGCCGTCCGAGGAGCCATCGGCATTCATTTGGGCCGACCCGACATGTTCAGTCGGGGACAGGGCAGTCGGGACTCACCCGGAAATGGGGAGCGGATGAGCCTCTCAAAATCTGACGAAAATCTTTTAAACTGACCTTTGTCAATCTGAAATGAAGACAGATTCAGCAACTGCATGGTCTATTTCTCGCTTAAAATGTTTTCAGAAACACGTTTCGGTGAACTATTTTAGTACAATATGAGATCGTATTCTGAACAAGCCGCCATGACAGTCCGGCTGTGAATTTCCGGAGAAAAAAGAACCACGTGACGCGTTCGTCCAATCAGCTGCCGGTCTTCATTTTCTGGTAAATAATCAGACTGTTAATGGAAACAATACAGAGCAGCGCCGCCTGCTGGTATGGAGACGTATTACGTTTCGCGCACGCGCAGAGCGTACGCTCAAGTCGGCGTCGCCTCAGTGTGTTCTGAGGCATTTTTTGGACCTCGGGATCCGACTTATTAGTCCGACTGGCTTTTCTGCCGACGGTCGGCCCGTCTGGTTGGTGTGTCAGGGCCCTAAAAGTATCGGAATGCAGGAAAAAACTTCCCTGGGGGAGGACACCCAGATCCCCCACTATGATATGCCCCCCTCCTCCCCCAAAGGCAGATTCTGGCCAATATACAGTACAGTACACCCACTACAATACATTAGACTAAACTGGTCACTTCCCCATCAGTCAGGCACAAGATCTGACCATATATAATTACACTTTTGCTTTCCATAAACTGTCGTTGCTTTAGGCTTTTATTTCAATTGCAACCCTGGCAGTGGTACGCGATCGTGAGAGAAAATAAAAAAAAACATAAAAACATAATTCAAACCGATGTGCGCATTGGCAACACACGGCTCAAGAAGCCAACATACATAGCCTATACATAATTCCCTCTGCTGAAAATCTATATCTTTCATAAAAATACCCATCAGGGAATGTTAACAGGGTTGTCGGTCTCTAAATGTTTTAACTTTTATGAGCGCACCTCTCTCTCTCTCTCCGCCCACCGAGCTCCAGCTGATCTTCTAAGAAAGGTGACGCCGTTATCAATTGAGTATTGATTGGTCAGTAGGCGGTGCTTTTACACCAGTTGATCTCTGATCTCCAACTTAACCTGCTCCAGACCAGGTTAGGTGTTCAGCATAAGTTACCACGGCGATTGAACCTGATCACAAGTGATCCACCTTCGTAGTACAGAAAACCCTGGGTTGAACCTGAAGTTAGCTCGTTAACGCCAAATCTCGCTTCGTAGTACAGGCCTCTGGACTACATTCCCTCCCGCTCTCTGCGCTCCTCTTCTGCTGGTCTCCTAACCATAACCACCGCACGCCTCAGCTGCACTGCTCCCAGGCTCTGGAACGCCCTGCCCCCACACATCCATCAGTCTGACACCATAACATCATTCAAATCCCACCCTAAAACCCACCTGTTTAAACTGGCTTACTCACTATAACTTATAATTTATGAAATGCACTGATTCACCTTCCACAACGAATTTTCTTTAAAAAAAAACAAACTAGAGTCCCATTTTTGTCACGTCGTGTCAAAAATGTCATGTCATTGCCTGTCTTGCTGTTTAATTATGTTTTTGACTTTGGGTGTTTTGAAAGGCGGTATTATTATTATTTTACATTTCAGAGTCTGAGTCTGCCATTTCATTGGATTTTAGCTAAAAAATGTGGCGGCACATTAGTGCTGTAAAGAGGCCGGCTGAAACAATCAACCAACAAAAAGATGATGATTCAAAGAAAAGTAACAGAAGATGTTTTAATACCAAGTGGACAGTTGACGACAATGGCAAGGTTTCGTGAGTAGCTGATTTATAACAATCAACCACTCAACCTTGCCATTGTCGTACAGAACAAATGTACTGCAGTGACTGTTGTGTGTATGGCTCAGAGAAAGAAAAACTTAAAATTAGTAGCAATTAAGGACCACGAGTCATCAATAAAAAAAATTGGCTGGTATTTAAAACAATAAAAGTAAAAGGTTTATAATTTCATACATTTTTTTATTATGTATTCATTTGTAACATCTGTTATTATTTATGAATTCCTTTTTAAATGTAAAATGCTGAATTATTTTGGTTTTTATCAGGGCTGTCAAAATGAACGCAATAATAACGAGTTAACGCAAATTCCTTTTAACGCCACCAATTTTAAACATTTCAATATATTGACAGTCAAAGTTTTGATTTAGTTTTATTAACCCCTCATTATTATGTAGTTAATAGTCAATTAATACATTGAATTTGAATTGTAACTTCTTGCATGATTCTTTAAGTACTCTAAAAAATTTTACTTATGAAAGTGTTTGAAATAGTATTTCCAGATAGATCCCTGCCTTCCAGCAGCCATTAGTATGTGTTTTTTATTAAAAAAATTATAATTAAGGAAACTTTAAAATGTAGAAAATAAGAAATAATGCTACATGTAAAAACTGTCATCACTGGACTGCTCAGACTACCTCATTCAATTCCTCTGACTCAGCTTGAGTCTCAGGCTGTCTGGTTGGACATGTATTTAAGCACAAGTGGCAGTTCCTTACCTGGAGCGTAGTTTAGCACACGAAGGTCCGGCTCCTCTTCTGCCAGCACCCTGAACATCATGTCTCGGGCAGCCTTGCCTGTGCAGTACAGCACCCAGGAGCGGAAAGGTTGCAGGGCACACAGCGAGCTGATGTTGACCACAGTGCGCCGCAGGCCTGGACGCTGTGGAAAAGCCTGCAGGACGCTGGCGGTGAGGCACAGGGAGGAGCTGACATTGAGAGACAAGTAGGAGTCCACCTCGGCCATGTCGGTGAAGCTTTTGGCATAGCGGGACACGTCACCCAGAGAGGCTGGGAAGAGGAAAGGAGGTGTTACTAGTGTGTGTCTACATCCTCATACATAGTTAGTGTTTCCATCAACTACTGTTTGCAAATATTCTCAAGAGGAAGCAACAGGATCACAAATTAAAAGAGGGTTTCACTCAAATTTTGCTTGGGGACCCCAAAGGTGAGCCAGCCCTGCTTAAAGTTTACCCATGACAAAATCATAAGATAGGCACCTAAGCAAATAAGCCAATTTAGATAGTGCCATAGAGAAACACTTTAAAAAGGGTCTGTTTACCCAAATTAATGAAAAAAACAATTCGCCTACACCTTAAGTGAATGGAATTTAATTTGTACTGTATATTTGGTACTCAGTATTTGAAAATGACATTCAAAAAACTCAATAGCAACCATCTTTTCAGAAGCAGTGTCCAATGTTCATGTTATTGATAATTCACGTTTTTATTAGAACTCTTGAAGAAATAGGCTAGTCTGTAAACTGTAGACAGAGATGCTGCTGTTGAATGCAGTAGCGCCAACATCGGAAAGTGGCTGATGGTCAGCCACTGTGGTATATAGGCATAAACCGATCCCCTGGTGGCACTGGCCGCTTACTACACAAGCCTACAGTGTACTGTATAGGGACTAGCCTATTTCCTCAGGGTTTATGCCGCTGTATCACAGTCAGGCATGGATTGGCCATCGGCAGTACTGGGAGATTTGGCGAGACTATTTGTGTGGGCTAAATGGGCTGCACTCCAGTCGAAAACCTTTTTTTGATCGGCCCATATAGAGAAGAGAGATCAAATGATTGGCCCATTTGTGTGTCTTTCATGTGAACACTGGCCATTCACATCCTTGGTCTTTGACTGACCTGCCCACAGAGAGGAGAGAGATCACATGATTGGCCCATTGGTTTGTCTCTCATCTGAACACTGGCAAATCACATCTTACAATGGCCCACTTCCATCCTACCATAGAGAGAGAGAGAGCATATTTATGTCCCGCCCCCACCGGCGGCAAACTCCACAAAGTGCCGGCTAAAAACACGAGATTTAAGATAAGATAGACTTTATTATTATTATTATTATTATTATTATTAAGCATGTCAAACAATTATCTTAGCACCCTTGACTACCATAGAGGACAAGTTTAGCTGTTAGTAAGCTAATGTTAGTTATGTATTAGCAAGCTAAGGCACTTGCAAACATAATATTATAGATTTCTGATTTATCAACATTCCACAATGACACAAGTTACATACTGTGTACAAAATGCAGCTTTAGCTTAACTGACAGACTTATCACTTGTTAACTATAGAAGACATCTTGATGACAGCCATGCTCGACCCTCAACCTTTAGCCATCTTGCCATCAAAAGCCAGGCAGCCTTTTTCACTCACTCTTATACTCTCTTACTTACCACTCAGCTATGTGGCAGTATTAGGGGCTGTTATGCAGGGTTCAACATTAACTTTTTGTCCACCAGCTAAATGGCTAGTAAATGTTAAAATTTAATTTTTTTTGGCTGGTGAGTCAAGCAAATCTACCAGCCACATATATATTTTACCAGCATTTGGTTGGTAAATGGTGCTAATTTTGAACCCAGCTGGTATGTATATGTGTTGAAGGGGAGTGCAAGGATGGATGGTTGGTGTCCAGCCAATTGTAGTGGGCTGGTGTGGGTCTCAAAAGTCCAGGGCAGGTTTTTTACCCCAGTCCAGCCCTGATCACAGTGGCATGCCAGAAGCCACTTTTGGATCTTGGCCGTCACTGGTTGAATGTTTGAGAATACTGTGAGCATCACAAACAAATTCCAATCAGCTCCAAACACACTAGAGCCCGACCGATAAAGGATTTTTAAGGCCGATATCGATACAAATATATGTTAATTTAAAAATCCTATATTCCCATATATCGGCGGATATATATTTAAAAAAATATATATCCAGAAACGCGTAACAAAACATAAACAGATTAGTTATTTGTAGTTATTTATGAGTCCTCACTAAAATAATATAATGCAGTTTAAAAATAAACTTGTTTGTTTCACAACAGAACAGAGGAACATCAAAATATATATATTAAAGTTCTGATAAATACATTTTTTTTTATTGCACAATCATTCAGTAATGGTAGTGAATGATTAACTGATCATTCGTTAATGACTAACCACTCAGTACCAATGGTAGTTACAGTGTTTGCCAATTGCTTACACACTGAAATCAAAAGTATTACACAATTATCAAAACCTTACACTCAAGGAGCAAAACATTGGCCCAGATGTGCACAATGTCAGCCTCACACTTTTTTGCAAAACAATACACACAGTGATTTGCAAAACACTAAACTGATTTGTATGCATTAGACACATAAGTATATCATCATGTCACTTCCATGCAAATCCAAAGCACCGACTGTCAAATGACTACACCTATGAGCCAATCTGTGAAACACAGCCATCAGGTGCATAAACACAATTACTTAATTGTAGACACACCAATCAGGTTTAAGCATTATAAAAATCAGGCAGGTAAGTGTAGCATTTTCTGTATTGTATTTTCAGGTTTTTTTTTTACTGTAATTGTAACCTGTACTGGATACAGTATTTTATGTTTGTCTGAATGTGTTATTCACACTACTGTAGTGTTATAACTGTGTTATTCACACTGTAGTAGCATGAAAACTGGGACCTGTTTTGTTGTGATTCTCCATGTTGACACGTTGACTGATTTGGGTATATGGAGAGAAATAAATTATATTTTTATTTATTATATTTTACTTTGGTGAACTTATTGTATATTTGCAGTTTATCTGTGTACTTCATTTACAGTACTCTAATCACTGAGATGTAGAATTGCTAAAAGTGTTTTAGGTTAGCAACAGCAGTATGCTCTGGTTTTCAAAAGTAGTGATGTGATGTCAAACATAGCCTACATTAAAGTAGCTTCCACAAAGCATTTTGGTCGAGATGTGAGGTGGTGAACAAATTGACCGCGGTACAGTTTAGCTCTACAGGTTTCTTCTTACCAGCATTGTTGACCAGTACAACGTGATCTATATCGTCAGAAAAAGCTTCTTTAGAAGCTTTGACAATGCTCTCCAGTCCCTCAATCTGACCCACATCTGCCACGACACACTCAACCACCAGGCCCGCTTTGCCTGCCTCCGACTCGGCCAGCTCAGTCTGCAAAGCCCGCAGGTCATCACCAGAGCGGGCCGCCAGGACGAGCGCTGACCCCGGCTTCACCAACCGAGACATCTCCCTCGCTATAGTCCTGCCAAAGCCTCTGGAGGCCCCGGTGATAATACAGAGCGCCCGGCCCAGGTCAGTACTTTCAGTGGACGACATGGTTCTAAATGACAGCAGACTGGCCTCTTTTTCTTCTTCTTCTTTGAAGTTCTAATGTAGCCTAGTTGGCATCCACAATGTTGCATTAATGCCTCATTCCCTTTTAATTCATCTTAAAGCCGTCTGTCCAGTCCAGTCCATAGGTGGAAATCGTGGGGGTCCAGGACCTAGTCCCTGAGGGTTGTCCCTCAGCATTAATAGCATTAAAAAAACACTCTCTGTATTATGTATTGTGTATATATATAATACTGGTTTACGTTGTTAAACAATATAAACGCAGACAGGGCAAAAAAAGGGCGTTTTAGGTTTAGAAACATTTTGAGTCCCCCTTTACCTTGCCTCACAGTGGTTTGGTCCACTCTTTTTTTTTTTTTTTTTTTTTTTTTATTGACAAAAAGCAGTATACAGAGAATCAGGTAAACAGAAATAGCGCATGAACATCAAGTGTAAACTTATGAAGATAAAAATAAACATACGAAGCAATACAAACGAAAATCATTACATAGAAAAAATAAAAATAAAAAGAGGTACATGAAAACATAAATTTACAATTAGTTAGAGGTTTCAGGGGGAAAAAAGCTCTACAGTTTCCACAATTGTAATACTTTTCTTTAAGGTTAAAGGTGTAGACAATGTTGGTGGGTTCAAAAAAGTAAGACTCAAAATCTGTCCAAAATCCTTTGGATATTTCACAATCAAAATAAAGGTGAGATATTGTTTCAATAATATTTGAATATTCAAATATTATAATATCATAATATTCAATATTCTGTTACAAAATGTACAGGAAGAGTCAATGTCGGCAAATTTAGCAACAAGTTGATTAGTAGGGTACATGTTATGTAAAATTTGGAGGTGTATTTCCTTAGCTTTGTTAGAAACACAGTACTTATAGGGTAGAAGCCAGCCCTTCTCCAGTTTATGTTCTCAATTTTAGATCTCCACAAAAACTTGCCCCTTGGCAGGCCTGTATCCTTTCTCTGAAAAATTCGGCACCCTTTATGCACGTTAGTTCAATTCCATCCAATGATAGTAAAGGCTGAGATATATTGTGTGCACCATAACTGAAGTAATTTTTTATAAGTAGAAGTAAACCATTTGGGATTCCACGAGATAAAGAGTTAAATTCTCTTAAGGGATTGGAAAACTGTGTACATTCATAAACTGTTCATAGGTTAGCATATCACCAGATTCATCGAAAAGATTAAGAATGTGATTTAAATGTCTTTGAAACCATTTAGGAAAAAATACAGCACAGGCTCACTCCCTACTCGTCAAATGTACTGTACTCGTTGCGTTATTTTTCGACGAGGGGGTCCGTCAGATAGACATTCATGTTATCCCTGTGTTTTGGCATTTTTGGCACACTTCTACCTCAGCCTATATACTGCACACAGACACAACTCACACATCTCATTCAACCATTTCACAAGCTGAGGAAAGGTCGTGACATGGGTCAGAGGGTATCAGAGGTCATAAATGATGAACCAATCAATCGGCTCTGCTCCTAAAGGCACCTTGGTGTTTATATGGACAACACCATTGGCTGGAAGGCAGTGGCTTCTGGTTGGCCCGAATGGAGATGGTTCTGGTGACCGTGACATCGTCCATGCACTTCCTCATGTAGGAAGTGACGGTCTCCGTGTACTCCTGGACGTCCGTGATGTTGTTGTAGGTGGCTGCCTGTCTGAACATGCTCCAGTCGGTGGTGGAGAAGCAGTCCTGGAGTGCCTCTGAAGACCCCTCAGGCCACACGCGTATCTGCTTTGTAGCTGGTTTGATGACTTTAACCAGCGGCCTGTATGCTGGCATTAGCATAACAGTGGTGTGGTCTGAGGCCCTGAGGTGGGGGAGGGGACGGGCTTCAGTTCAGTTGGATCCAGTTCTTCAGCCCCGAAGGCACCAGAATGTTTAGATAAGGTGTTGTTGAAATATGGAAAAGGTGATTATGCTTCTGGGTATTATTCTATGCTTATGCAGAACCTGGGGGATGGAGCCTGGACAGCCCTCAAAAAGACATAGGAAAGGGATCTGAGTATTACACTGGATGATGAGGAGTGGGACAGAATCTGTAGGAATATAAAACTATGTAATGCGATTTGAGGGTGCGCCTTATTGAGTTCAAGATTATACATCGCTTCTATTAGACTCCCTCCAGATTGTTTAGAATTGGTCTGAAAGACACACCAAATTGTTGGAAATGTAAGACAGAGGACGGCCAATTACTTCATGTCCTAAAACACAGGAGTTTCACCCAGGAGAGCCGGGATTGCGCGCCACGTGTGGCGTTTAACAACCGTTTTTTTTTGTTGTTTTTTTTTTTTTTTTAATAAAGCCTTCCCCAATGTTCTTTTCCTAAACCCAACCGTTTATTGTTTCCCTAAGTGAGTGACGTTGGTCACCGATGTGTTTTTGTTGTTTTTTAGTGTTACTAAAGCCTTTCCCAATGTTCTTTCCTAAACCCAACCTTTCTTTTTTTTTTTTTTTTTTACACGTGTGTGATGTTGTTCTCGCGATAGCAAGGCATGTTCTCGCGATAACACTGCACGTGTCAACGTCACGTGGTGTGTATGTTTACATCCACTGTATACAGCGTAGACATACCGTTCTTTTAATACATCCATGAGACATACACTTGGATAGCTCAAAATGCATACAGATAACACAAGTGGCGTGTATGTTTACGCAAAGTCATGATGCCATGTTGCCATTCCACTGCCTGCCTCCATGACATAAACTTGTGGATGACACAAAACTACCTGAAGCTGAATAACAGTAAGACTGAGCTGCTAGTGGTTGGCTCCAAATCAGCTCTTGCTAAGATGGAACCTTTCACCCTTTCTGTAGATGGCAGCACCATCCCTTGCTCCAACCAGGTCAAGAGTCTTGATGTCATACTGGACAATACACTCTCATTTAGTGCACACGTACAGTATCTCACAAAAGTGAGTACACCCCTCACATTTTAGTGAATATTTCTTTATATCTTTTAATGGGACAACACTGAAGAAATTACACTTTGCTACAATGTAAAGTATTACGTGTAGAGCTTGTATAACAGTGTAAATGTGCTGTCCCCTCAAAATAACTCAACACACAGTCATTAATGTCTAAACCGCTGGCAACAAAAGTGAGTACATCCCTATGTTAAATTCCCATAGAGGCAGGCAGATTTTTATTTTTAAAGGCCAGTTATTTCATGGATCCAGGATACTATGCATCCTGATCAAGTTCCCCTGGCCTTTGGAATTCACCATACCTAGAGACTGGCATGGTTTTATGTCGGTTAGCCTAATAGCTGGTTTGATTTGCATTGAGAGATGATTTTATGGAAAGTACCCAATGCCAATCTCTAGGTATGGTGAAGGGCATGTGGTGATGTGGGGCTATTTTAATTCCAATTTTAATGGCTGTGTGTTAAGTTATTTTGAGAGGACAGCACATTTACACTGTTATACAAGCTGTACACTTAATACTTTACATTGTAGCAAAGTGTAATTTCTTTAGTGTTGTCCCATTAAAAGATATAATGAAATATTTACTAAGATGTGAGGGGTGTACTCACTTTTGTGAGATTCTGTATGTCTCGAAGTGCCTTTTTCCATCTAAGGAACATTGCATGGCTTCGTCCAGCGATGTTTGATGATTGTTTGTTTGTGAAGTGACCTTGGGTGTCATGAAAGGCACTTTAAATAAAATGTATTATTACTATTATTATTATTATTATTATTATTATTATTAATCATGCTCGTACATATGTGAGGACAGAGAACCATTCCCTCTCCAGCAGATGGATGTAAAACAAACTGCACAGACACAATTCTGCACAGTGAAGCTCGAACATCACAGTGAAGTAACAATAAGCAAAACACATTTTTGAGTGGAGGTGGGCTTTAACTTTTATTGTATCTGTATTATTTCCTACACTGTTAATTCTAATATCGTTAATAAAGTGAAGCAATTCAATTTGACATGCTATAATTTCCCAGCCACTCAGAGCTGAACCTTTTACCTCCACTGCAAACACTGTACTACATTAGTGTGCTCGCACAATATCTAGTCATGAGCTTCAGGAATCTTCTAGTCTCACATTGCCAGACCTTCCTCCACAGCGCTGCGGAGGAAGGTCTGGCTAGTCCACACAGCGTTCCAGGATGGGAGAAAACGTGCTCTGGTTTATTGGCATTTCTTTGAACCAATCACAATCGTCTTGGGTGGCACTAAGCGCCGAACACAATGGCGGCGCCTCTGCAAAATAGCCTCGGGAAGGAACTTGTTTTGGTGGAACGTGTGTACGTTCAAAAGTTGTTTTAGTCGTGCAACAGAAAACTCAGATTGGACAGATAGTCTAGCTAGCTGTCTCTATTTACCCTGCAGAGATCTGAGGAGCAGTTAACCTAATCCTCATAAATCCACCTGAGTTTAAAATTCCAACACAAAGAAAGCGGAAGGTAATGGACATCCGGCCTAAAAAGAGGGACATCCGGCGGGATTTCCGGCAGCACTGGAATAATCCCGGAAGTGAAATGTCGTCGATATAGACTAGTAATCTTCTAATTTGCTTCAATAATCAATTTTAGATTACAAATGCAACGTAAACTGTTAGCTCAAAATTAAAGCCAGCCTATGTCTTTCATGTAGATATGACAATGATCTGAGATTCAGGGCCAGACAGGGTCTTTTGAGCAACTGACCAATCAGAATCAAGTATTCAACAAGGCTGTAATAAAGTAAAGTAGCATAGGTTATTATCATGGCAAAAAGTAAAATACCCACAATTAGTATTTTAAACAGACTTGGGAGAAAACAGTGTAGTCATGTCATGACTTTGATTTAAAGTTGATTCCCCCCCCCCCTTTCAATTCAATTCAATTCAATTTTATTTATAGTATCAAAGCATAACAAGAGTTATCTCGAGACACTTTACATATAGAGTAGGTCTAGACCACACTCTATAATTTATAAAGTCCGAACAATTCTAGTAATTCCCCCAAGAGCAAGTACAGTGCGACAGTGGCGAGGAAAAACTCCCTTTTCCCTCCACAGCACTGCGGAGGAAGGTATGTGTATGTGCACGTTCAAAGGTTGTTTTAGTCGTACAACAGAAAACTCACATTGGATTTACCCTGCAGAGATCTGAGGAGCAGTTAACCATAGTCCTCATAAATCCACCAGAGTTTACAATGCCAACACAAAGAAAGCGTAAAGTGTGGGGGCGGAATTTCCGGCAGCACCTGAACAATCCCAGAAATGGAACGTCATCGTTATAGACTAAAACCACCTAGACTACTTGGCGAGACCAATGGCCAAGTCTGAGACAAGTCCGTGTGCAAATACCAAGGGGTCCAAGATAAGTCTGAAACAATCGAGTCGAGCCCGAGACCAGACTCGAGTAATCTAGCACTGAATTACAGCAATCATGGAGGTTAGATTGAGTTGGATGTCTGAATTGAACGTCAAATTTTCTCCACTGGAATTTTTTGTAGCTACATTGCCACACAGAGCTAGTCACTGTTGTTTTTAGCAAACATTACTCCAACAGGAGGAAATTTGTTAGGGACTATTTCAACTGCAAATTAATCTACATTTGGGTTGTCTACTGAGTTTTTGTAGCAGCAGGACGGTGCATGTGATATACAGACAACACACAATACAATGCCGGTTTGGAACATTTCATGACTAGTAGTTAATTGAGAGGAAGACAGGATTATTAGTGTGTGTCTCTCCCAACACACAGTTATGATCTGCTGAGAGAACAGGATCCCTCTCAGTGTGTGCACTCCATGATTCCTGCTATGTTAAATACATAAAGGAACGAAATTTGTTATCCAGATTCAGCAGTGTAGACAAGATAAAGAAATTAGTGATTAAAAAAAATTAAAAAAGTGATTAATTCAAAATCAGACTGAGACTAAAAAGCTACATACTGTGTGAGCAAAGTTTAGGGAATAGGGTTTGTTTATTTATTATTTGATCCCTGACCTTTTATATAAAAGAAACAGGCGGGAAATGCTTTTTTTCTGTTTATTTCACTAAAGTTATAATAAACAAAAACTAAAACTGTTTTATTACCCAACATTTTTACTTGTCTCATACGGCTTTTATTCATCAAAGAACAATGTCGGTAAAAAAAATGTCAAAATGTGAATGTGCACACACACATGCAGTTGCAATCATACGTGTGTGAGAAAGAATGTGTGAGTCTGTACCACTGAAACGTAATAATAATCAAATGCTTATAATAACCTGTAATAACCACAATATTAACCAGCTAATGTTGGGACAATATAGATACTTTTTTTATTTTTAGTTGAGTTATGTCCTGGTAACAAAATGGTAAGAGTCCAAATATGTAATTTCTTCACATAATATCTTCAAAAGCAATCGTTCTGTGGTTTATTTCAAAACACCGCTTTCAATGTTTAAATCCTTCATCCAGCACGTATCTAAACCTACATTCACCTCAACCTCTACATGAGGGTATTACGAAGTTAAAATATTCATTAAAGTAGTAAACATACAAAATAGAAACTACCAGTCCTATTGGAAACAAATAACAGATGCATATATATATATATATATATATATATATATATATATATATATATATATATATATATATATATATATATATATATATAGGATGTCATTGTTGTAGTTTTGGATGAAAGACACGTCATGACAATTACGTCTCTACTCTCAAAACAGAACCAACTGTAAGCGTTTGTGTATGTTAACACATGTTGTGGGTTAAAACTACATGTTTGATTCACTGTGAGCACGTTTGTCATTTTCAAAATCACTATCCTGGGAGATGAGCTTGTAGGGTTTCTTCCTCTCCCTCTCCTCCAGCACTGAGTTTCCCATTTCCACGTCTTTGCTGCGGAGCTCATGACGAGAGAGGAACTCCACAATTCCGGCTCCGATCGAATCCCCCAAAACATTGGTTGTGGTACGCAGACGGTCCCTACACCGCATCACAAACAAAGAAAATAAAAGGGGAAACATGTTGAGTACACTCCAGCTATATTTGAGGGCAGCATTATTTTTTATTTTTTTCAATTTAGTTGTATGCAACTCAAATGAGGTAAAATACTCACAAAACTAAATAATTTTATGACTGTAAAAAAAAATGCTCTAGGTTGTTTGCATTTCTTTGAACCAATCACAATCGTCATGGGCGGCGGTAAGCTCCGACCCAATATCTCCGAAAATGTTGGTCGTGCAGCAAGGCCTGGACTGTTTGGTTCTTTCGGGGAATGATTGTTAAAATTTACAAAGAATATGTTTACGGCCTTTACTCTCTAAGTAGGACATTTTGGGACCGATTGTTGGGGATTGCTATGGACAAAGTACACATGGCGATACACTGTTAAGAGCAAATTATGTTTTCTTTTGCAAGGTGCAAATATTTCACCAAAACAAGTCCCTTACCGAGACCATTTTGCAGAGCTACTGTTGCTGCGTCCGGAGCTTAGCCCAGCCCAAGACGATTGTGATTGGTTTCAAGAAATGCAAACAACCGAGAGCATTTATTTTCTCCTATACTAGAATTTATCTGTGGTGGATCCAGACCTTACTTCCACAGGGCTGTGGAGATAGAGCTGGCAATGCAAGACTTAGCCTGAGGTGAAGCTTAGCTTGAAAACTAGCCTGACTGATTCAACTGTCTCAAGAGAAGTTTCTATAGGAACTTAGGCCTGACTTATTTAAACCACCATTATAAATATTATTTTCTGAAAATAAGACAGATTCACTGGAGTAAGCCTGGTTATAACACACCATAGCTTTAGAACTTACAGGCTTAAGCGCTATACTTTCTTCTGTTCAACATGACAAGCGCCTGCCTTCACACGGGAAGGCTTTGACAGACATTCATATTTGGTCCATCCTAGTTAAAGGAGAGAAGGGTGTTTTTTTTCTTATTACCCCAGTTAGCTGAGTAATTTCTGGGAAGGGTATTCTAATTGAAATGATTAATTTGGGAAACCTAATTATGTTTCTATGTTAAAACTCATTGCAGAAAATATTCAATACAAAAGGGAAGATGTAGAACAAGACTCCAGGGAGAGAGGAGAAGTGTGTCACTAGGTGGTAGTAGATACAGATCTGCTTTTGACCTTTAAGATGACAGAGATGATTTATGTAGGGATGTAAGTTAAAGTTACAGCACTTCACAAAGCAATGTGTCACACACACACACACACACACACACACACACTAGAGCTTAGATCGGGCCCAAAAAAATCAAGCCCGACCCTACCCGAGCCCGTGCACGTTGTGTCCGAGCCCGGCCCGGCCCGACACATGAACTGTAATTATGAGCCTGAGACCGATTTAAACCCGACAATTTTTTAATACGTGGGCCGTTATAACTGACGTTCTCAACTACAATTCCGAGTTGTTTGAACTACAGAAATCTGTTTAGAATTATCTTAATGAATAATGCAACAAGAATGGAATGGATCGCAAATGGATCAGAATGAAGAAACGTAAAAAAAAACTCGACCCTAGCTCTCTCAGCTGAATAGTGTGGGTAACAGATCAAGGCACCAACATAATCAAATCCGTGGAACCATATAGGAGACTTTCTTGTCTCCATCACCTAATTAATAGTACTGTCCTTCGCCACGGTCTGCATGCTGACGCACTGGCCGACAACAGTGCTGCAGATGGGGGAGACACGATGTAGCACAGTTTACCTCACACTCAAGTCAGTGCAGGACATACACCCAGAGCTACTGGAGAAGCTGGAGAGGCATAGCTTGCTCCCCACCGAATAAGGCTAATAAAGTAATGATTAAAAAAACACAAATGCTTGATCAAGGGCCCGGCCCGGCCCGATCATAGCGGCGTAAAATATCAGGTCCGGTTCGGGCTCGTGCAGAGAATCTAAACTCTAACACACACACACACACACACACACACACACACACACACTTGTGTTTGGATGAATGTTATAATTCACATATAATCCAGAAAGCTACTCACAGGAACCAATCAACTGCAATGATTAAAGTGATGTCATCAGTAGGAAGTCCAACAGAGGTCAGTACAATCACCATGGTGACCAGGCCTGCCTGAGGGATGCCAGCAGCTCCAATACTGGCTGCAGTTGCTGTGATACTTGGTTGAAGAGAAGCAGATGATGCTGTTACTGCTGTTTTTTTAATAATTGATAACAGCATAAGCATGATCTATTATTATCCTATTTTGTTCCTTACCTGATGGTGATGATCTGACCAAAGTTCATCTCCATATTGTTGACCTGGGCAATGAAGATGGCTGCCAGTGCCTCATACAGAGCTGTTCCATCCATGTTGATGGTGGCACCCACAGGCAGCACGAAACGTGTGATTCTCTTATCAATTTTGTTGTTCTCCTCCAGACATTTAAAGGTGACAGGCAGGGTGGCTGAGCTGAGAGATGAAAGAATGGAAACAGGTTATAAAAAAACAGTTAAAAGGATCAGTCTTGCATTTTGGGAAATATGTTTCAGAGGTGGAAATAATGAATCACTTTGCTGTTTCTGTCAGAACAAAACATTCATAGCAACTATATGACCTCCCGGTAACGCTAACTTGGTAATACAGCACCGTAAAGAAAAGATCTTTACGACAGCAGGTGTGGTAAAATCATTTCCACTTTTGTCCAAAGCAGCCGCTAGAATCAACACAAATTGAAAGTACAAATAGCCACTTTAAGTTTAGGCAACAAAAATACATAGGGTAAGCAAAACATTACGGATTGGCTTAAAATGAGTCACATAATACTTAAATGAGGACGTAACATGACGTCACAGACTTCATTGGGTAAGAGACCATGATCCGTAAAACTCGGTTAATATCAAACAGTGACAGTGACTTATGGTTTCACACGGGACAACAACCCCAGTCTTCTGAATCAAAGTGCTGTGTTTGTTTGACCTATCTACCCCAACCTGCCTCCTCCTTACGTGATGTTCTCTTAGGCTACATTTACATTACTACATTTTGGTTTGAGTTTTGAGCCAAAAGTGATCTCCATGCACACAAGTGTTTTCAGCTCCAGTAGAAGAACTAATCTCCGTTTAAACTAACACACTCAAACCACATATCTCATCAACATTCTCGTATGCTGGGCGTGCGCGTGCGGGTAAACAGGAGGCAGCAGGTATACTCCGTCCCTTGCTGGCAGTTGCCATAGTAACGTTAGGAGCTTAATCTCAGAGAACGAAAAGACCCAATCGGGCAGCGAAACATTGGCGTCAGTGTCGGTGACGCAAAGTTTGAGGCCGTTGAGACTGCAACACAACCCCGCAGATTCCAAACTTTTTAGATTTAGAAGTGTTTTCAAATGTCTCCGGTTTAGGGGCTCTGAAACGCCAGAGCAGTGGGAATGCGAGGTGTAAACGTAGCAAAAGATATTCGTTTTCAAACCAAAACGTAGCATTGTAAATTTAGCCTTTGTCACCTCACTTCTTTGTTTGCTGCTCTTTTGATAATTACTACAGCCACGAGAAGTAGCTGCCTAACAACCCCCCCCCCCGTGCTCATGTTGTTTGACTTCCTGCACTGTGTTTTCTCGTACCTTTCGTCTAGATGTTCTGCCTGTTTCTAGTGCTCAGTTTTCTAATGCTCCTGTTTTTCCCTGTTTTTGAAATTCCTGCCTGCTTTACTTGGACTGTAAGTTGTTGTTTTTTTATAATTAAATCATTGAAAATGTCCCTGCTAACTCCTCGTCTCTTCTTCTGTGTTTGGGACCAAACCTGCAATTCCTGAAACCGTTACAATAACCCCCTCAGGACCATCTGTTTCTGCCAGTCTTTCAACCGATGTCTCCGCTTAACTGGGGTAACGTCTGCGTGCATCATCTCTTTTTAAACAAGGCTGGCCAAAATGTCACCTTGAGCTTGGAGTTGTGTGATCCGTTTTCAAAGTGTGAGTCTGTTGATGTGTTGGGTTCTGTTGTTATTTTATAGTCTGGTGCTGGTTGTACTTAATATAACTTGCCGATCTGTCGAGCGTAATTGTGGCTTAACTTTATTCTGCCTAGCTGGCATTAATGCTTTAACCACTGGTTGAAAAATCTGCCTTATCATGTTGTAGAACAAAGTTATTGTTGCTGTCACAACAATTAACTAAATTACCAGACCGTCCTCACCCAGAAAACAGCCGTATAGGTTGACTGTGCAAGAAGCTCATAACGACCCATAATTACATTTCTTGTTAGACCTTTTGTGGCTGTAATAAGTATAAGAAGAGCAAACAAAGAAGCGAGGTGACGAAGAATAAGAGCGCCCCGCATAAGGAGGCAGGTTGGGGTGGATGGGTCAAACAAAGACCAGACTTTCACTGAGGAGCCCGGGGTTCAGGCTGTTTGCACGAAATGGAACCAGCCGATCTGTTGTGCGTAATCGTGGCTTGACAGTGTGTAACATCACTCCAGATAGAGACTGCAGATGGACAGATACATGCTGCCTTCAGATAGCTGTAAAGAGAGTCACCAATGTAAAGGAAAGGCCTTCAGTTGATAGTTACATGTTGAAAAGAATCTGTCCCAGGGCCTGCAAGATATTGTAGCAATAACTTCCCTACCAAAAACAGCCTAGACCACAACATGACATCAAGTCATCAGACATTAAATACATTTTTTGTCTTTCCAATTTATAACCCAAGTCAGCGCCTATGTCCTGAAGCCATGTGCTGTTTTATTTATAGGGACATGCACCAATTGAGTGTTATTACCTCTATAAAGGAGGTTATGTTTTCTGATCAGTTCGTCTATCTGTCAGCAGGATTACGCATAACTACTGGCCCGATTTTCAAAATTAAATTTTTGGTGAAATGGTATAGCATGGGCCAAGGAAAACCCCTTTACATATTGGAGCAGATCCCAATCACGGGGCGGATAAACACATTATTTTTCACTTTTGTTAACATTGCAAGAAAAGGCATTGTACTGCATTCACTTGGTGTTGGAATAATCAGAAAGATTAGTTCTTGACTTGGAAAATTCACACTGCATTAACATTGTTAGATAAGGCATGCCTTGGCAGAGGTCTGCGCTGTGCCATTCTAGTTGAAACTACTAAATTCAGAAGCCTGCCACTGCCACATTGAGAGTGGTGTGATGTTAAAATCGTTCAAATAGGAACAACAGGTCATTCCTCGCAGGCATTCAGAAATAAATAAATAGTATAAATAATGAAAAAAGAAAGCTTGAGAAAGAAGTTCAAACCATATTCACATTCACACCTTGTACGTAGCCCTCATAATTATGATGTCCAAAAGTTGTGGGGGCCCTGTTCGACAACTAGATTGACAACTTGAAACATACTCGCACTTTTAGCAAACAGAACGGATTTGGGTAGTTCAATGGCCTGTTTTTAACTTTTGACTGAGCTAGAATAGCTGTTTTCACTTGCTCCCAGTCTTCAATCAACCTAAATGTGTGTTTGGCCACAAACAAGCATAGTTCCCGAAATGCTTGACTGTTTTACGGAATAATTGTGATTTATTTGTTGAAGTGTGGTAGTGTTGGAAACGACTCACCTGGAGGAGGTCCCCAGGGCTGTTATCAGAGCTTGCAGAATCCCAGCAATGAAGACAAAGGGGTTTTGTCGCGTGATGGCAAAATAAAGGGTGGGAAGAATAATAACTCCATGGATCAGTAAGCCAATGATTACTGTGATGGTATACATGCCCAATTGGCCGCCCATCTCTGTCAGATCATCCATCTCCACAATTTTTCCTGCAATCAGGAACAGAATACCAATAGGAGCATACCTGCGAGGAGGAGAGGAGCAGCGAGTTATTGGAGATAAGTATGACGGGAACAGAAAATCACCTTTCACTGAAATTAAAGTCCTACCACATGATGATGGCAACCAGACGCATGATGGCTTCGTTGAGGCCGTCGAAGAAATCCCTCAGGAGCTGGCCCTGCTCCTTCATGTTGCCAATTATTAGACCAAAGCACATGGAGAAGACCACCAGCCCGAGGGCATTGACCCCGTTCACCTGACCTGGCACTGGGATCACTTCCTCCCGGGTGATCTCCATGACCTCCAGGGTGCCATTGGTCGAGTTGAAGAGGGAGTCATTCACTGTCACAGTCACATGGACTACTCGCTTTCCATATTTGGTTTTGAACTGGAGAATGAAAGAATTAAAGGATCGATTTTATACTAGTGGACCTTGACAGAGCTGAAACAGACCACTGGCCCAATGTCAACCGCCACAATCAAATGTCCTCAAATGGCACTATCAGGTCAAAACATTTCTTCGACCAACAGATATAGTATTTTTTCAAAACTATTTGCTGTTTGTTATTTAATTATTTATTTTTTTTTATTTTTTTATTTATTCATGGTTCCCAGATGATTAATCTCTATGTTATTAGTAACCCAATAACCTTATATCTAGCACCACTCTATTCATAAGAGATTGAAAAGTTTTGATGACGTTGATGGAGTTTTAGTTCAGTACATATTATCAACCAGTTACTACAGTCTTACTGTTTAAGAGAGTCTGAATCTGGCCAATTATGTAAAATGAATTCAAAAGTGAAAGTTGAATCAGGAAAACTGTGGCAGTGTGTTGTTTGTTGACTATTATCTAAACTTTGCTAGTCAAGTTAGCCGGCTCATATGCTGTAGCTAGAATCATTCTTATGGTGAAAATGTGAACCTACATCAAACATGCTAACTCTTTTGTGATGGCATATCATTACCAGAGTTCAAGTCAAGTCAAGTCAAGTTTATTTCATAAAAATGGAAATTACAGTGCTCATGCCTGCCTTAATGCCCATAAAAAATAGAGCATAAATACACTACAATAAATACAATATACAATACAATACAATACATAATTACAGTGCAGAAATTATAAAAATGCTTGAGCCCAGCTATATGTATTTTGTACATAGAGTTTTGCACTCAAATTGGAGTAGCTTTGTGCATGTGCAAATGTTTAACCCCCTTTATTTAGCAACAACAATGAAACATAGCTGTACGGATCTATATACTTATATTACCAACTGGATCAAATGACTATGTCTAATGATAAAGATGTTGCTTGTTGTGGGAATCTCAGGCAGACACATAGTTCTGTTGGCCCCACGTTGCCAAATGACTAAGTGCAGTTTTTAGCTTTAGTTTTCCTTGCTAAACCATATGCACACCAAACCAAGAAGCATAGTGTTTATTATGCAGAGAAATTGGTGTAGCCTACTGTTACACCCCTATTATCAGCATGTCTCCCTGTATCTTACACCAACACGATCCATTCCTTACAGAGATGTGAAATGTGCATCAGGAGTGAAATCAAGCCAACATGTTGTGACTTGCTAGCTATCTAACTGAGAATAGACTGAGAATATCAAGACTGTAATGGGTAAGGAAATCTGCATTGTATAAAGGGGTGGATTGGTCAAGCGTCTACACCTCAGCATCTGAGTGTGTAACAGGGGGTGAGAGAGAGCAAAAAAGGTAAGGGGAGGGAGACAAAGACAGAGTTTTAGAACACATTGGCTTTGGGTTCAAGTTGGGTTCAGGTTGAAAAATGTTTTGAGCTGTCAGGCCTTAGCTGAGCTGGGGCCTACATGAATCTGGTAGGGTCAGTCAAGGCCCAAATGTCAGGCCCATTGAAGTATTCTACCCCTGGCCTCTACACAATCCAATCTGTTATTTTGTGGGGTAAATGAACACTGCAGGGGCTAGGTTGGGGACCACTATTCCCAACATTTGTGGTCCAAGGCACCCCCACACAGCCCTGTTAGATAACTCACATAAATTCCCAATGTATGTTCCAAATGTATAACACTACTCATTATATTGTTAATTATTTCATACTTGTTAAACTGAAAAATGTAGGTTGGTTAGCACAGCAATCAAACTACTACTGCCACTACTACTACTACTAGAGTAAAGTTGAATGTTTCAACCACACATTCATTACTTTTAGCTAACAATTTCAACTGTTAGTAAGTGTTTTTAGCGAATCATTGGAACTGTTTAGTCATCTCTTTTAGCTTTTTATTTCTACCATTTATCCATTACTTTTAGCTAACCATTTCTGCCGCTTATGCAATACTTTAAAGGTACACTGTGTAGTGTTTTAAGTATTTTATTAGCTAAAATCAATGTCTTCATTCATAAATATGTCCTCATTGGTGTAAAATTACCTCTGCCTTACATTGGACGGGTAAGTCCAAGGAGGCTTCCATGTTGTTGCAAAAGTTTGAAAAACTATAATCGCTGAGAGGAACATAAAGCACTAGCAACGCTTTTTCGTTCAGAGCCAGTGTCACGTTACTGAAACCCGCTGAAACGGAGAAGGAGATCAGTGAGGCGCTTGTCACCGCCCCGGCACATTTGAAAGCCTGCACTGCACCTTAGTTCATAATGGAGGATCGTACTTATGCCGAGCCACAGGAGAAGGAATCCTCGTCGCCAAGAAAGCGAAAAAGGGAATTAAAAAGGCAACGTGACTGGCGAATTCAAAACACGAGGGTAAACATCGGGGTAGCCTTTCCCCAGTGGAAAGAGCTAATGAAGGAGAGAGACTTTCAAGTTGAAGTTGCTGGCTTTCTTCTCAACAGGTAAGTCAATGTTACGGTCTAAATTACAAGGGTAATTACTTATACATGTTCACACTAATGATTCAATGTACTTTGCAGTTTGTTTGAAATAACAAACCTCATCACCCGAAAGAAAACTCGATGAATAGCTTCTTGGTACATAACGGCTACCGTAGTTGCAAGAGCACTATTCGTTTGAATGCAAAATACAATTTCACCGCTAGATGGGAGAAATTCCTACACAGTGTACCTTTAAGCTAACTATTTCAAATGTTTAGTCAATGCTTTGAGGTATCTGTTGCTAACTAGTTTTCACACTCTTTTACATAACTGCAACATGTACTGTTCAGGTGTTACAGCTGGTATATTATAAGTCATATTTTTTTTAAATTAGCTGAGCTACTCCACAATCTTTCCACATACCCCCTGGCAACAGCAGAAGTACCCCCTGAGGTACAAGTACCACTGGTTGGGAATTACTGGGCTGCTTGTCAAAAGATTGCCTATATAAGATTTCATGGATAAAAAGTACTGCAAATTTACTATTCATATTCATTAAAAAGCTTACCTGCTGTGTGCAGGCTTGGACCAAGTTTGGTGGAAACATATTTCTGAAATGAGAAATTACACACGTTAAGAGATTATGTTGGCCAGTTCCAGTCAAACTTTGTGAATAGGCTATTATTATTGTTCTGTGCAGGCTACCTGATCAGATCTAAGAAGGCATCAGCAGGACTGATTTGCTCTATTTTCTGCTGCTTTCCAAACTCTACTTTTGATCCTTTTCCTGGGTGGATGATGAGGACGATTAAGATACCAATGAAGACTGCGATAAAGGTTGTGGTCATGTAGTAAATCACAGCTCTCATGCCCATCTTTCCTGAGGCTTTGCTGTCCAAAGCTGCCATTCCTAAAAGACAGAGGGTGGAAATGCAGTTGATATCCGGGTATTAAGACATATCAAAAAATTCTTACCAACATTAGATAAGTGGTGTAGCCAGACCACTCCAGCGCTGACACAGTGCTGTTGAATTAGGTCTGGCAATCGAGACATATTCCCCCAGCTGATCACATAAGGTAGCTATTCACAGAGCTAAAAACTAAAAACAAATTCCTTTCTATTGATGACCTAGGTCTCTTGAGCTTGCCTGTTTACACACTCCATTAAGATCAGAGGACAGAAGATGACTACGATTCCCAAGGTGCATTTCAGTAGAAACAGCCGGTCAATAAACCCAACAACTCCCTATGTGCATCTTACTGTAAGCTAAACCTAGCTTCTGTTCAACTAACCTCCTTACCAAAGGCTAATGTTATTTCTCGGCAATTGACCATGTTCAGATTTAATTAGCAAGTATAACAAGTGTATTTAAAAGCTCATTTAAACATTTGACCTAAATAGCCCCAGTTATGTTTCAGCTTTTCAGAAATATCAATGAAAGAAACTCTGTACAGAAACACAAAGTGACTAGTGGAAAAGAAGCTGACCTGGACGTGAAGAGAGACTTCAGCTCTCTCTACCATGCAGTCAGTGTCAGCCAGACATTGTTGAGATAAGATATTAATGAAATGTAAATTTTACCAGAGATAGTTAAAGGGAGCATTTAAAGTCTGGACTGATGACTAAATGGCCGACTGTATGAAGACTGTATGAGGTCAATGTTGGGCCGGCGGTGAGCATATGTCGCTCTAGTTTATGCAGTGTGTCCCGCACGGTCGCACCGTTGGCACAAGTCATCCCTTATCGACTTTTTTTTCAGCATGTTGAATCAGCATTTAACATGTTGTCGGGGAGAGGAATCACTCTGATTGGCTGTTCGGCTTATGTCAGTCTATGTTGCACACACAGAAGGTTTTTCTCATTGTTATCGTTATTTCATCTGATCATTCCAATACACGATAGGGCTGTCTTTAGCCAAAATGACGTTTGAATATTCCTTCCAAAAAAACAAATAGGTTTGAACAATTTGAATATCTATTTTTGCGCATTATGTGCAAAAGAGGGCAAACCAATACAACATAAACATGTATTTTAAAAAGATCTACAAACTTACGTTACATGTCCTATCCCGTGAAACTTGATTTAAAGTCTGTAAACCTGTGACTCGGCCTGAGTCGGCCTGAGTCGGCCTGAGTCGGCCATCGCTGCTGGTTCTTTCATGTCCTTTTGGTTTCTGGACCTTAAGTCTCAGCACTGCCTTTATAAATTAGTTTGCTGCAAACATGAGAATAGACCCGGTGCAGTTAGAGTCCACAAGGATAAAGCACCTTCTGTAATTGGTTAGAACCAAGTCTCTGTAACTGAATCAGTGGGAATCTCTTCATCACCAAGATGGGGGTGAGGTTGGCCTCCTCTTTACTGGGTTGTAAACCTGAATGACCTCCCCATGAACCACCTCTACTGAGCTCTCATTCTTTCCCAGCACCAAGCAAGCCCTTTTTTCTTTACATGAGACACTGTTGATCTTTTCACATTTTGACATATACTAATTACCATAGCTCAGGTTTGGGCCTCTCATGTATAACTACTCTATTCGAGTCACAGAGATAAGCATCAGAGTTTCCTAAAAATAAATACCAAGCAATGTTTGGAAGGTATTTTCAGAATCCTCAAAGACTCTTGTAACCCTCTGGATCATTGTCATGATAAAATATTTTTTTTTAACTGTTTTCCAAGTTGCAGTTCCTTTTCCAGAAATGACTTGTCTCCTTACTCAATTTGTACAACAAGTATTATTATTTCTGTTGGTATATGTTGAAGTTACTTTCTGATATTTTATATATTTATAAAAAAGAATGCGTTAATATTTTGCTTGTGTTTTACAAAAAGAGCATGGACACATGTAGTTCCCAGCTACCTGGATAAGAAAATACAGTCACAACTGTACAGATGGTATTAGTCCAAGTAGCCTTTATGTTACTTGGTAGCCTAACAAACAGATCAGATCTCAAATCTGAATTTTTGTCAGACCCATATTTGCTAAGGGTTAGGGGTTTTTTTCTATGCAGTGCAGTGCCTGATGGAGACATGACGCTGAAGTGACAACTGACCAATCACATGAACATAAAAGACTACTGATGAGAAACTGAATCATAACTCGGAGAATACAGAACAAAGTGAATGTTAAGTCCTATATCCAACGTATGACATACAGTAATGTGTTGTACCTGTTATTAGACTGGAGACCAGTAAGGGGAGAACAAGCATCTGAAGCATTCTCATTAACAGCTCTCCAGGGAAAGAGAAGTACTTCATTTCTCGATAGGTCATCTTATACGGGCGGAGCGCAAATCCCAGACCAATACCTGTAGGGAGAATGACAACGTGGGCCTGTGCATTAAATATATGTGTCTCCAAGTCAAAGTCTTGTCAATGCAATGGAGACACAGACTAAATGAAATCTGAGACATTTCCATTTAGCTTGCAGAGGCATACACACCTACAATAACTGCTCCAACTGTAAAGAGCACAAAGGCATTCTTCTTGAGGAAAGCCTGGACATCCTCTTTGGAAATCTCCTCTACTTTCCTCTTTGCCTTCATTGTACGTATGTGAATGCTTTCCCGGAATCGCTGCATCCTTCTGTAGTAAACCAAAACATGTCCATTAGTGCAATATAATATGTGTGTAGACTTACCAGCAGGCTGGTCAATTCACGTCAAGAAGAGAGTGTATCAAGGTTCTAGTTTTAAAGGATGGGTTTGGATATTTTCAAGTTTGCCTTAACACAATACTCACATGTCCATATGTACATGGGCTGCGTTCAAATGGTGCCACTGTTTCGGTGGACTGTTTTTTAAACCTAATTCCTGCCTCTGGAAAAGTGTGCAGAGCTCTTTGCTTGACATAATTGGTCAGAACCATTAAAACACATAAAGGAAAGCCTAGAACTGATATTGTGACCAAATGCAAAGCTTGGTTCGCACTTCCTACTGTACTCCCAGTTGTATTGACAGTCAGGTTTTGCAGAGTTTGGAAAAAGTATATCCATAATCTGATGGACAGTGGATCCCACGGTCACAAGGGGGCACTAGTCTTTTTCTGTCTGCCATTCACTCTCTTTTGGAATTCGTGACTTCTAGTTTCCCATAATTCGACAATGCGTTGTGCCCATAGCGGAATGTGACCTATTTGCTAAATTATTTTTCATGAATCGCTACAAATTTTGGACTGGAGTGTTTTTTTTCAGTCTGTGTTTATCCGATCCCGTTGGACATTGCAGATAATAATACAGATGTTATTTTTGGTTACTAACAACATGCTCTGACTCTATGTGAGGGACATGAGGACTGTCTAGTTAGCCCCTGCTCTAGGGTTACCATGAGAATGGGTAAAATTCGGGACAGGGGAGTTGGGGATGGGCGTGGTCACGTGGCCAGGGTGGGTGTTGCCGAGTTCTGTGTTGTCGGTAACGCACCATAACCCCTTTCCTGCCTTTTCCATCACCTGACCTTCCCTGCCCACCTGTTTTCCATTTACCTAGTCTGGATCAACAAAAGTACATCTCCAGAAAAAAGCCTGACATCCGATGTATCTAACTGAGAAGTTTTGGGACTGATTAGCGGGGACTGCTATGGACAAAGTAACACACAGCGATACACTTGTAAGAGCAAATTATGTTTTATGTACGTTGTATGTGTGTTTATGTATGTTTATGATTGTATCCAGCTAATTTAAATACCTCAGGGTACTGTATTATGTGAACAGTTAACCTAATTTAATATTTTATATTGGGTTTTCTTTTGCGGGGTGCAAATGTTCCACCAAAACAAGTTTCTTCCCAAGACTATTTTGCAGAGGCACAGTCGCTGTGTCCGGAACTCAGCACCGCCCAAAACAATTGTGATTGGTTTAAAGAAATGCAAACAACCCAAAGCGTTTTTTTCTCCTATCCTGGAATGTATCTGTGGTGGAGCCAGACCTTATGCTGAATTCCATTTACCTCGAAAGTCTGAAGCCGTAGCTGGGAATGACGTCACACCCGAGTTGACTGCGTTCCAGTACAACAGGTCGCAATAACCATGGGGTTTGCTCTAGCCAGGTTAGCCGTTGTTAGCAATACCAGTTGATAACTATGTATTACACTGTATTTCATGCATACAAACACTTCAGCAACATGTCCACAGATAGAAGTTGGACAATACTGTGTGTATGACCGGTTTAATGAGACACAAATAAGAGAGAAGTGCTAATAAAAAAATGTATATTACTACTGCTTTCACTACTGTTGATGCACGGAGCAGCCATGTTGGATTTTGAGGTCGGCTTTGCTCGGGGGAACTGTGAGGTTCTTTGACTTTCAGAGTTGGAAATCCGACTTCAAGGGGTATTCCATTTGAAATGTCCAACTTGGATCTCAGAAATTCTGACTTCCAAGTTCAAATGGAACGCACCATTACTCCACAGCACTGTGGAGATAGGTCTAGCAATTCTAGCAATGCCATTTCCCTAATTAGCCCTGCAATACATATACCAGCCCTCTTTCTCCAGTCAGTTGCCAGTTTTGTCAATGTTTCTACATGCCATTGCGTTTTAAGCCATCTGAATCTGTACCCCGTTACCTGGACCTGCAACCTGAACCTAAACCCTTTGTCCTTAAATCTGTACCTGCCTTCCCGACCTTTTGCCTGATCCACAGACTAATGATTCGTTGCCTAACCCCTTTGGATGTGTTTGCCTGTTCGGACTGCCTTCTGGTTTTGACCCTTGCCTGCCTTATGATTTTGCGTGTAATACACGTATTTACCTCCATTTTGTCATTAAACCTCTGAACTGTATCAGTCTGCCTAGCTGATTGCATTTGGGTCCTATCCCTGCTGGCCCGCTTACACCAGACATGACACTGTGTGTGGGGAGTGTGTGTGTGTATGAGTGTGTATGACACCTCAGCCTCGGCTTAAGTTCAGAACAGGTCATGAACTCAAGCTGTTTTTTCTGAGCAGATACATTTAATCGATTTCCTTTAAGTGATCAAAAAAGGAAAAAGGAGAATGATGAGACATGTAGCTTTCCACATGACATAATTCACAGATAGAGTAGAAGAGTTTTTGTGTGTGTGTGGAGCCCATTTTACTATCCCATACTGTAGATCAGCAGGAAACATAGAATGTTGTACTAAAATGACTGTAACTTTGGAGGATACCTACTTTCTTTTTCTAACTGAGACTGCTGAAGCCTTGTATTAACTTCAGCAGAACTTAAGAAAGTGTTTTTGCTCAGAATACGTTGTGTAGATATTGTCCCCCAATCTCTAACATGAAAGTCTCATTGAAAAGGGATCTCTTCACAGCTAGTATGAACAGGAAAAAATAACTTTTATACGTACATATGGGCATGTGAGGACTCTTTTAACAATGACTTAAAAAAATCGGAACCCAAATTTATTGTGTGCAACAGCCTTTTATATGAAACCAACATTGATCAAATAAAGTTGTTTGGCATTGAATCTCAGGTTAGAAAATAAGACAATATTAAGATGTCATTATAAATTCGCTGGAGGTCTCGAATGCTAAAGCAGTCTTTTATTAATGTATAACAGTAGTAATCACTCTGCTATAAATGTTCTATTTATGTTCAATTCAGCCTCACTTACCTTCAGTGGTTTCCAGTTATGATAATTTTGGCTTGCCCAGATTTTGAAATATTTGCTTTGGAGAATGTCATTTTGTCCTTTTTCTGCGCACTACAAATGAAATTCTGTTCACCAAAACTTCAAATCTATATGTCTTTGATCCTTTGATATCTATGTTTTCACCTTTACTTTTTAGACTCATATTTCTTTCTCCTTTCAATTGAAAGAGTCAACTAAAAATGTTATCAAAAAACTCACTCCTTAGCTAAATGTAAACTTTGTCATCTCCTTATCTAATACCACTTAAAATAACTAGTACCCCCATACATTTTAAAGCAGAACAGAAAAAGAGCTTATTTGTCACCTACCTTCTCAGACCAATATTTGTTATTCAGTTCTCAGTTAAGAGCTCTTCGGTGTTGTAGTTGAACCTGGCAGGCCTGTGAAGCAGCAGCGGAGCAGGGCACTAAAACTTCTGAGAATCAGGAGAACAGAGTGACTGGAAGATGGAGCTCTAACATGAAGCACTCGGAGTGTGTGGGAAAGAGGGCTCTCATGGAGCTCTTGTAATTGGAAAACAAGGGAGGGGAGACATCCAGAAGAGAGACAGAGAGAGGGAGGGAGGGAGACTAAGAGCACAAATAAGAAAATGGTCCTCCCATAATAACACTGTTAGCCCTGTGACACAGTTTCAAGTAAAGCCCAGATGTATGAACAACTTTGTTGAGGGTTGTTATTAAAATCATCATAGAATTGTTATGGAATGATCCATCTAAAGCTAGATGTCCTTCTGACTTCTTCTCTCATCCTCACTTTACTTTCTCTTATCTCGTCCTCCTTCCTGTCCATTGTGTTTTGACACACAAAACTCTTTTTTTTGCTTTAATGGAGTCTGTACATTATACAGACACATAAGGAATTGTTTCTGGTATAAAACAATAACCAGGTTTAATTGATACACATCATCTCACTCGGGACGTGTTATAGTTCGAGGTAATTCCGCAGAGTAAATGACACACCACAATTAGCTGAAAAAAGTAGAGCTTGTGCAGTAATAAGTGACCTCACTGTATGGAAACATATTCCCTGGTGAAGTTGAATATAATTAGTGACGAGTACCCCTAAAATCAGGTCACATAGCCTTTTACAAACACTATTCCCTACTCACTTTCACACTAATAAATGAAACATTTCTGTAAATGTGTATTAGTGACCCAAACAATTCCAGAAATACTTGTCAGTCCTTAAAAAAAACAGTGAATTTTAGTTTATTTTTAGACCCGTGAGTTCAGCTTTCAGTCTGCCTATTTATACCTCAAAATGGATTGAAGATAAGCGGTCTGTTAATTGGCAGGATTTATTATCAAACCCCAAGTTGGACGTCATATCCACGGGCGTAGCACAAAATTCTGGGCCCTGTAGAAAGGCATTTTCTATGGGCCCCTCCCCGCATCCACAGCTATTCATTCTAGCATCTTTTTGGGCCCTCCTCACATGAGGGCCCTGGGTACTCAGTCCCCTTTTTCCCCCCAGTCCGACGCCCCTGGTCATATCTCCATAGATCCAAGACAGAAATATGCTCTATTTGAGATACAGAACATGTGACCATGCGTTGGAAGTATTTTAATCCCTTAAGTACAGATAGAGCTACTGTCAAACGCTCAAGTTCTGCATTCAAAATTGTATTTACAGCTGCACCTATCCATATTTTATGTGTAATTATAAACGGGTTGCTCACAGTGACAAAACCACTAAGAATTATCGATAACACTTTGAACGGATGTGCTTAAGACTTACATGACACTATCATAACCATGACATGACACTATGAGTGTCTTTATGAATGTTTGTGACTGTTGTCATTAAGTGTCATTTGGTAAATGATGACATATTTAATGCTAAGTTAGCATTGTATGAGATGTTTGTGTTATGACAACTTGACATTAACCAAGACAATAATGTCAGTGTTATGACAACTTGACATTAACCAAGACAATAATGTCAGTGTTATGACAACTTGACATTAACCAAGACAACAATGTCTGTGTTATGACAACTTGACATTAACCAAGACAACAATGTCTGTGTTATGACAACTTGACATTAACCAAGACAATAATGTCAGTGTTATGACAACTTGACATTAACCAAGACAACAATGTCAGTGTTATGACAACTTGACATTAACCAAGACAACAATGTCAGTGTTATGACAACTTGACGTTAACCTAGATAACATAACTTGTCATAAATATGTCATAGCAGGCCTACTCCTCAAACTTAAACTATTTAGCCTTGTGTGTTAACATTACATTAAACTATCGTAAGTGGTTGGTTTTTACATTGACTGTCATGAGACTATAATAATTGTGTCATGAATATCTTTCCTTGACCTCAAGTGAACTGAAATAATTTGGACTTGTCATAAAGATGTCATGAAGTTTGATTACACTGTCAAATGCTTTTATAATGGTGTCATGAATAATTCCCTTGACCTCAAATAAAGTGGAACCATTTGGACTCGTCATTAAGGTATCATAAAAGTTATACGGTTGGTTGGTTTTGTGGTGTATTTAGCATCTACATGGCTTTTCTGCAAATTATATTGTTTGTAATTTAGTGCTTACCACAAGAATTCCAAACGTTATGCCTTTTACTAATATCAACCAAACTCTATAGCAGGAAAGCAATCAAACACAAGTGCAAAATTACAGGTATAACCAAAGCTTGGTGATGAATTATCAGTTTACACAGAATAAAAATGCTTGCAATATTGTTGGCAGTAGAATTGTAAATATTAGACATTCTGATTCACACTCCGTACCAGTTGGTGGCGGTAATGCACCAATTAGTTGTTTGCCAACCGCAAGTAAACCTGAAAACTGGTCATGACGTAGCGTACGTACAACCATATGACGTACAACTAGGGTACGTGCCAAGTTGCATGATACGTGAAGTGTGGCCAGTGTTCCTAGTGTTGTCGTTTATTATTCTTACCTGGTTACGTGTTTAAACATATTTTGGACATGAGAAGTGTGGCAAAGCTCAAGCGTGGTGTGTGGTAAGAGTAAACCCAGTCGGAACTGTAATAGGACCACTCGCTCACGTCTTGTAAGCAAACTGCGACATTTAGCTTTGTAAGCTCAGCTGGGAACGTTAACGTAACGCTATCTTTGAACCGTACTAAATACGGTTAGAAGGGTTACTAACTTTAGTTAATGGCGAGCTGACTGTTGTTATTGCTGTTTTTTTGACTTGGCTGAGGATTAGTCTCCACTTGGAAACTAATATCTTGAAGTTATGAACGGGTCCCCAACAGCTCGCTAGGTAACGTTAGAACCGGTCACCTTCCTTTGCAGCTGGGTGTGTATGACTTCTTTTACCTCCCCGACTTCTGTGACTGGACAATAATAACTTAATCTGACCAGAGGAATGACATATGACCCAGTATGTCAGCTACCTAACAGCAGAGCCGTTATTCAACGCGTCTATTTGGACGTGTCATTGAGTTCATGGTTGTGTGTTCACTTATAAGAATGACTCGCCGCTCGGTGGTAAAGTTTGTGTGCCTTGGGAATCGAGCTGTCAGCCTGCTGTGTGGAAACTCCCTTCGCCCCGTTCACACTTCGATATGCGTCTCATCGCAGCAAAAAGCTGGATTCAAACCGGAAAAAGTAGCAGTTGTTACAAAGACTACGCGATATGAGTTTGAACTGCAGCGGTATCGCTATGCAGGGCTCTCTGAGGAGGACTTTAAACAGCTGGTAAGAGTGTCTTTCACTTTCAGGCATGCTTGTGACCTCCAACGCAAAACAAGCACTTTGCTGTTACATGTGTTGTCTGTTTTGCAGCTTGCTATGAAGGGCTCCAGCTACAGCGGCCTGCTGGAAAGACACAACATCCACACTAACAATGTGGAACACATTGTGAAGAGCCTGCGGTAAGATGTGGCCTGTCACAGGAAGATTATCACAGCCACATTCCCAAGAAGCACACAGGAAAGTGTTGCTTTTTGAGACGTAAAGGAATGTTTTATAATTGTGTGTGTTTGCAGGGGAGAAGGCATTGAGGTACAAGTTGTGAAGAGAGGAGAATATGATGAAGAAGTAGTTCGATGGGCAGATGCCATTATCTCTGCTGGAGGTAGGAATTTCTTTTGTTCTTTAGCCCTACTCTGCCAGTGACATTGATTCATTACATACACAGTATATAGGCAGTACATGTCATTAGGTCCAGGAAAGTCAAAAACGGTAAATGTTGGCTTTTGCAGTTTCAGTATATTAAATATACTATATTTAACAGTAGTATCTATACTATTTGTTTAATAAATGAACACTGTATGAAATAATCTTCCTTGAACACCAACTTTTGTGCCCAGGCATTATGTACACAATGGGCAGTACTTTAACTTATTCAACCGTGAGGGCAAAAAGTCACATGAACAAAGGCTTCAGACAACACATGCACATACACAATACAAGTTCTCTAACTGCAGTTTGTTTTGTTAGGTGATGGGACAATGCTACTTGTTGCCAGTAAGGTTTTAAGCAAGGACAAACCAGTTGTTGGAGTTAATACAGACCCTGAGAGGTAAAACACTGAACAGCACTTTTCGGGAAGGGCTTGGATTGTTATGTGTAAAGAACAATCAGACTCTTTAGAAGTGGGGGAAACTCTTTAGGAAGTTTGTCTATAAGCACTTGAGAGTAAGCCTAACACATCATTATGTCATTACTTTACATTGTTACTATTTAACAGTCCTACATTTAGCTGCGTCCGTTACATTTCTCTATTTTAACTATAGGTCAGAAGGTCATCTGTGCCTGCCTGTGCGGTACACTCATGTCTTCCCAGAGGCACTGGAGAAACTCTGTCGTGGTGAGTTCAGGTGCGTATTTCCCCACAAATAATCCAAGCGCTGTTGTACTGTGACTTTCTTCTAGTGAACATGCTGCCCTGTTCTCCTGTGGGTGCTCTGTCACTTAACTTTAATCATCTTTTTCCATCTCATAATAGTGACAACCTACAAGTGAGTTACTTTGTAAGCAACTACCAAAAAAAAAAAAAAATATATATATATATATATATATATATATAATAGTAATGTCACAGACATAGATATAAAACAGTACATGTGACATGATGTCATAACTAATGGGATAACTGTCCGTCATCTTAACCTGGGTACTGTCGTCTATGGGCAGAAACTATAATATCAGCTGTGCAGCACCTGTTGCTTCACCAAAAAGACCAAAGTGACTAGGGAGGCTGGCATCACTTTCCACACGTCAGTATAGAGTAGATGAGATGTTTATTTTTCACATATACGTAGGTTAAAGTGCTCATATTATGCTTTTTGGCTTTTTCCCTTTCCTTTATTGTGTTATATATCTTTTTTGCGCATGTAATAGGTTTACAAAGTGAAAAAGCCCAAAGTCCACCCCAAAGGGACTTACCATCTCCAACAGAAAACACTGTTCACAAACTGCTCCAAACAGCTCTATTGTAGTCCAGCCTTTACCTCCGTGACGAACGTGCGTCACTTTGTAACAAACGTTATAATGCTCGCCTAGCTGCTAGCGTGGCACACCCTCATACTCTGCTTCTGACTGGCTAGTAGTCCTTACCTAGCTACTGCGCATGTGCGACTCCCAGCAAAGAGCTCAACACACAGGGTGAAAAGAGGAGCTGCAGCAATGTGTAGTACAACAAAAATATAGTGTAATTTGATAATTAAACCATGCAAACCTATTCTGATATAACCTCTAAATACAAATATGAACTTGAACATGAGCATAATATGAGCACTTCAACTAAAACTACAGAAAGGTCAGTGAACTACGTAGCTTGACTGTTGGCTACAAACGGACCAGCTGAGTTCTAACTTAAGTCAACGTAACTGCTAGCACTCAACAGCATTGATTTGTTAGCTAACTTAGTTTCAAGGTAATGTTTAATTAACGTTATAACAATGTTATTATTAACGTGTTAGATTTATTTACAGTACCAGCCTATAGGCAATAAGCTGAATCTATTTAGGATTTCTACATTAAAGATATTGCTTAATGTAGTTTATTAACCATTCAGAATATAAAAGACAGTAATTACATATTAAATTCAGGCAAAATTGAAAAAATAAAATTATTTGCAATATAAATGCACATTTATGAGATCATCTTTGTTATTGAATGCAATGTTTCTTCTATTGGAGCTATAATAATCCAAATTCTACCAAAATCTTAATTTTTTTGGTTCATTCTAGACAGGCAAAGTTGTCTTATGCTCACTACTTTGAATGCAAAACAGTATTGATGTATTGGTAGAGAAATACAAGGATTATAAAGACAACATTAGCCTCTTTCACCATAGGGTCCAATTGCAGCAATTCTAATACTTCACCCAGGTAAGATGGCCACCCTGTGGTTCCATCCCAGAATTAATATTTATGGTCACAGTGTCATGCTCCCCAAAATGTCTCACTGCTGTTGTCTGTACATTGGTAAACAACTTGGGGCTGTTGCTCTGTTATTAGCTTAGAGTTCAAGAGAAGTTTAAACCTGCGTTGTCTGGAAAAAGTCACGTGAATTCTAAAACCCCACTGCTGTGTCTTGAGACTCTGTGGGATAGCTTAAATCCAGTTATTGTGTCCCTTAAAAATCGCTTAACTGCTATTACAGGTCACTTTATCTGAGATTTATTCTAAACCTGCTGCTCAGGATTTTTTTAATTGAAGTGCAATACAGAATTTACATAGAGTTGGTGATTTTCAGATCAATATCTGTTTAGATAATTTATTTTAAAATAGATGATAAGCAGGAGATGTTTTAGGGCATGGCAACACGCCAACCTGTCAATCAGGACACAGGCTTAGGATTGCTTATTGGACTGCGCCATTGCAACCATAAACAACACTGGCTTCCCCGTGTCAGCCTCCCCAGCTCCACCCTCTAATCCAATAATCCTCAAGTCCGGTTTCAAAAAACCAAGATGGCGAGCCAAACTTGAGTCTTCAAAACGGCAGTCCACAAACCAATGCATGACGTCACTGCTGCTACGTCCACTGTTTTTACAGTCTATGGTCTTGACAGCAGATTGTTTTTGGGTGTCGAGAGGTTTGACCATTTTTATGTCGGCCCAAGTCTAGCATGGTACGGCTCGACTAGACTCTACTAAACTTGCTTCTATTTGTTTTTCCATTAGCAAAAGTTGTGGATAATACCGTGTACTTTTTTTGTGATACCACCCTGAGGTTCCAAGCGAGCTGAGCTGATACTAAAAGATTACGTTAAACACTGATTGGTCAGAGAGAATCGTCACTAGCGCGACACCGAACTTCCTGCACAACCCCGGGGTTTTTAAATAGTGCCCTCAATATTTTTATTCCCTAGACCACGATTTAAAAAAATAAAGATATAAATTTAGCCTGCAAAGTTACGGTTTGCAATTGAAGAAGTACAGATGTGCCTCTTTGGTTGACGATAAAAGGGAAAGGATTCAGCGAGTGAATTAAAGATGATGCCACAGCAGTTTCATCCGTCTTCGCTGACGGATGAGTTGAGATCAGTTGAGGGGGTCATATCCGCAGTGAAAGTCGAGTCGAGCAGTACCGTGCAGTGGAAACACGGCGATACAGCCTCTTTGGTGCAATAAAAGTGCATTCAGATGTTCCAATATGTTTAACTTGACTGTTGATGTTTTTTTTTAATTTAATAACTTATCAAGCTGTTCTCACTGCATTCACTATAATCTTCCGAATGTAACTGTACAATATTTAAAAGATGACCCACTGGTTTAGTTTTAGCCAGATGGTGCTTTGTACAGCAGACGTTGTCCCCTCACCTCTCCTGTGGTGTGTTCAGGTGGCTGTGGCGTCAGAGGATCCGTCTGCACTTAGAGGGCACAGGAATCAATCCCACCCCTGTGGACCTGCATGAGCAGCAGCTGAGCCTGGAGCAGCACAGCCAAGCTCACCGCATCACCACCTTGGGCCGTCAGCAGAGTACGTCTCCAGCACCCATCATGTGTTCCTGTCTGACTGTGTGACTTGGAGTTAGATTGGCAATGATGGGCTGATATTGACCTCCAATTAGGAACTTCGTCAATATGTACACTACTGTTCAGACGTTTGGAATCAGCTCTTATATTGATGTTTTTCTTCTTTCCTAAAGTAATAACTATTTTAACAGAGATAAACACTGTATAATGCAGATACCTGCTGTATTATTTGCATTTAAAATAGTTTGGGCTCCAATGGAAGAAGAATGAAATAATTCAAACTTCCATATAGTCAATGTCCCCATAGGGTTGCATGACAGGGGAGAAGATTGTTGGAACTTGCATTTTGCATTTGTTTTCAATTAAATTTTATTTATAGTATCAAATCATAACAAGAGTTATCTCAAGACACTTTACAGATAGAGTAGGTCTAGACCACACTCTTTAACATGCAAGGACCCAACAATTCTAGTAAATCCCTCAAGAGCAAGCGTTTAGTGCGACAGTGGCGAGGAAAAACTCCCTTTTAGGAAGAAACCTCGGATAGACCCAGGCTCTTGGTAGGCGGTGTCTGACGGAGCCGGTTGGGGGTGTGATGAACAGTGGCAATAATAGTCACAATAAAGATAATGTAACAGTGACTAGAAATAGTAGTTGTAGTAGTTCATGTCATAGCAGGGCACTGCAGGGCGTTACAGGATGTAGCAGAACACCATAGAGCGTAGCAGGGCATAGCAGTCTACTCAGTGGCTAGATTGAAGATGTTTAAACTGTGATATGCCAGTCCATCGGCATATGTGAAGTTGAGCTTTGCTAAACATGTTGCCTATTAATTCCAGCGTGTTATAGGCTGCATTATTGTACACTTGAGACTGAAACAGGAACCTGTTCCAGCTCTAACTAACGCAGGGCTTAAAGTACTCGGGCCTGGTGCCCAATTTCTGGCGTATAACTATTTTAGAAAAATAAATACATTTTAAAAAGTCCACATGGGATTTGTTTTGGAAAATGGAGGCAACGTTTCATCAAACTTGGAGCATGTAGATACAGCTTTAGTTGAGAAAGGATTTAAAAACAAATGGCGCTGGGCATGAATAGAGGACAAGAGGAAACGGGTGGAGAAAGGAAGCTGTTTAGCACTTGGTGCCTCATTTTTGAGGGAGCCGGGTGCTTGCTTCTGCAGCTGTTTAAGGAAGATACTGTACGGCAGCAGCGGTAAGAAAGTGCTTGCTAGTCATTAGATGCTAGTCACAAAGCTTCGGTCCGTGCACTCTGTCATACGAGTACGTTACCGGCAACGACCGCTACCACTGCGACTGCGCCTTCACTGACCGACCGTGTTTGTGATACAAACAATGTGTGTGCACGTTCATAGCGGAACATGATTTGTCATTAACCATGGCCACCGTGTAAAAGCGATCTGAAGCCCAAACTGCCTTGACAAAGCTGTCTGTTTGGAATCAGCATGGCAGGTATTTAAACATAACGGCCTTGTCCCAGAGTTTAGACGTCTAGCTATATGAAAAGCTAAACAATGCAAAGTTTTTAATGATGATGACCTGGCCAAAGTAATAACAGAACATCCATAAAGTTTGGCTTTCACAATGATTCATTGTAGGATTATGATATTATTGCAATATGTAAACCTACATTGACTCTTAATTTAACATATGGTTGGAAGAAGTAAAAATTGATCCAAAACTTTTTACTTCTTAAAAATTATGACTTTTATTAGTGTGTAATGTAAGAAGGACTTTTAACCGTTTTGCCAGTCAAATTAACTTTAATGAGTGTGCATATTGAAACCTCACACTGTTTACAATCAAGCTTTTGTGGGAGGAGATTCCACACGTTTGAACAGTAATGTTTCTGTAAGTTGATGTTTTTATTCTCTCGCTGTTCTTCTACTAATTCAGTGGCATTTCTCAGGGACAGGAACACTACACGACAGCGTCTCCAAACCTAGACTCCTCCCGATCAGAAGCCTGAATGAAATCTTCATCGGAGAATCTCTGTCCTCCAGGTACCTCCGTCATCCTAAGTGATGCACATAACTCTGTCTACCACAGGATGAAGTTGAACTCCTTTAAACCCCATGTTAACCTCTTGCTACATAGGGCTTCCTACTATGAGATCTCTGTGGATGACGGCCCGTGGGAAAAGCAGAAGAGTTCAGGACTCAGCATTTGTACAGGAACAGGATCCAAAGCCTGGTAAATTCCACTATACTTGACTTTCAACTTTCAACCCCCCCCACCCCACCCCCCCCCACACACACAGACACATGCCGGCTCGACACACACACCAGCGCACAAGTATAAATGTCAGGCCACTTACGTGGGCTACGGCGAAAGCTCTGCGTGGAGCCTCCGCGCAACCATCAATCACGCTTAATCCTCATCTACTGTGAATTAAGGTTGTACTCACAACAGTACATAGTGTTATGACATCCCATGTTTTAAATCCTTTATTAAAGGGTAATTATTTCTTTTTTCAACCTGGACCCTATTTTCCTATACATTGGTATCTAGTGACTAATGTGAACAAGAATCTTTGAGCAGCCCCAAACCAGGCTGCAATGTAAGCCTACAGGGCAAAGGCGCATCGTTTAATGTCTGGCCACTAGAAGTGCTGTTTTTGCCACTGACAGGCTCAGGTTGTTATTCTACGTGTCTGACAACTTTATGGACAATCAAATCTTTTTTTGTTTTAAACCAGAAACCGCTCAGAAATCGCCATTGCCAAACTCCCCAGACTTTTATGTTTATTTAAATAAACAATACTTTAAGCGTGTATAGAGCCAGCATATTTCCACATGTAAATGGGTGAATTACTTTGAGTGTTTATTTCAACCAAAACCAGAGTGGTGATTGTTGGAACAGTGGAAAGACGAACCTAGGCGGCGTTTGATAGTTTTATTTAGTTTCTGTCGACTTCGAATGAAGTGTTTTACGCTGATAAAATTACTGTTTATATAAATGGAGTCTGTCTTTTTCAGTCTTTGGCGGTTTTCGGGTTTCTTGTTAAACAAAAAGGATCTTACTCTTTAATAAAAAGTTTCGACCTCTGTAGGGATCCTTTCCATAATGTTGTTGTCAGACACTTAATAATAATCGGAGCCTGTCAGCAGCCAAACAAGCACTAAATTGAAAATGTACAATTGCCCAATAGCGTTACATTGTAGCTTGTTTCGCTGCTGCCAACTTCAGCAGTCTCGCTTAATAATGGACCGATTTCAAAGATTGTTGTTCCCATCAGTCACTTAGACACAAAAAACATACTGTAGGAAAATAGCGTCCAGGTTGAAGAAAAAAACAAAGTTACCCTTTAATCCACTTGTCTGCTCTTCAGTGTTTTCTCTCTCTTGGTCAGGTCATATAACATCAACAAACTTGTTGAACAATCTGTGGAGGAGGTTCTAAAAATTGGTACGTACCGTACATGTGCCGGTTTTGATTTTAAAATGATTGTATATGTATTTGGAAGACATCACCTAACTTCACTGACAAACATGTCTTTTCTCAGGGAAGTCTCAAACAGGTCTTGATATCCCGCTTAATCGTGACTTCATCGAAAAGGGTGAGTTGATATATATTTGTATTTTTGCAAATTTGTTGCCACTTTGTTTTTATGTGACAATCTGTGTGTGTTCAGTTACGGATGAATACAACGAGTCTCTGGTGTTCAGTCCGGATGAGAGGCGTTTGTTCTACAGCATCAGGGAGCCCATCGTCAACAGAGTCTTCTCCAGCAGTCGGCAGAGAGGCTTCGCCAGCAAGTTAGTGAATTGTTTCTCAGTGTCCGAACAAAACTTAAAGACCTCCATATTATGCTCATTTTCAGGTTCACAATTGTATTTAGAGGTTTACATGGTTAAATTTTCAAAAAACACAATTTTCTTTTTGTCGTACTGCACATTGTTCCATCTTTGTTGGGAGTCGCACATGCGCAGTAACTTGGTAAGGACTACTAGCCAGTCAGAAGCAGAGTAGGGCGGGCCCTGACAAGCAAGCCGTACCAGGGCTCTACAGTGCGACCATTTTCACTCGCATTTGCGACTAAAAATAGATGTCTGCGAACTGTAAAATGTATTTAGGGGCACGTGCGTTGGGGTATTTTCATACTTGCTGTTTTTGGCAGATGTGGCCACCAGTGGCTCCCATGAACTTCTCTACATTTAGTTTTACATGGCTGTCTTTCTGTCTTTACTGGAGCACATACAGCGTGTCTCAGAGCGGCCGCTCTCGGCTCGTCATTATATCGCGTTGGAGCGAGCCTTCTGCGAGCGTTGCCTGCTTGCCGTTTTGAAAAGTAACCACACTTGCAACCGCTTTTATCGGCATTGCTATCCCTGTTAACTGAACAAGTAGCAGAGCACATTACAGGGGCAACGTCTCTCTGCCGTCCCCTGTACAGGTAAAGCCGCCTACACATGATCCGCGGTGAACCACTCTGCGCTGGCCAGGCCGTTGCTTTTTCTACGGGGGGAGCGGCGGAGACAGAGGAAGCGCTGCCCTAGGCGGCTGTCCTCTGTCCTCGTAGCCGCTGATTTTTCAGCTGCAACTAAAACCAGAAGCAACGACGTGTACCTGCGTCACAGTTTGTCTCTGTGCTCTGCGCCCTACCTCGCCGTTTTTACTCTGATCACATGTAGGCGTGTTTCACAGCGACAGTAAAACTGTATTAACATGTACAGTATTTTACATTTCACATGATGCTGAACCGTGGGAGTGGTCTGTTACACCACTACTGTATATTCAGTGTACTGATCAGTAGACAATGTATTTTAAAATAGAAAACATTACATTACGTTTTGTGTTAATAACGTGTTGTAAAAAATGTATCACTGTGCACCAACAGTAATAGCAGTTACCTTATGTAAGTCACAGGCACTTGAACCATGGACAGTTTAAAGTATAAATGATTACATCAATATTAAATAAATACAGTTTGAAGAAGAAATAATCAAAAACCTAGTTTAGGCTACTTGTTCTATTAAAATAAATGAAATCCCTTTGTTGTAAATGTCTCCTCGTATTCCTTTTTATGAAAGGAAAAACACATTATTTGATACCTTTTCATTGCGCCCCTAAAATTCTTTATGCGCTCCTACATTTTTCTACTTAGGAGCACATGTGCTTCTTAGGGAAAAAAGTTAGCATTGAGCCCTGCCTACAAGCTAGACTGGAGCAAGACGATTCAGAGTGTTAAGTTAATTTAAATGTTAACAAATTAGTCTTTCATACGTAACGTTTTAATTCTGCACCGTCTCCTGGACGTGGCGGTGCAACTATCTGAACTCTTGGGGCCTCCGCTAGCTTGATTTGAGAGCATGCCACGCTAGCAGCTAGGCCAGCCTTATAACGTGTGTTACAAAGTGAGCAAAATGACGCACAGTTGTCACGGACTTTTAGGTTGCACGACAATAGAGCTGTTTGGAGCAGTTTGTGAACAGTGTTTTCTGTTGGAGATGGTAAGTCTCTTTGGGGGGGACTTTGGGCTTTTTCACTTTGTAAACCTATAACGTGCACAAAAAAAGATATATAACACTATAAAGGAAAGGGGAAAAGCCAGAAAGCATAATATGTGTTGGTTATGGTTTTGACACGTTAAATTTAATTGAAATTGAAATTGAACTTTAAAGAAGCTGTAAAGGTGTACCCTTCTTTTGAATGTTATGATGCCTCCCTCCAATGCTTCAGGGTGTCTGTCCGCTCACGGTGTTGGGACGCCTGCATGGTGGTCGATGGCGGGACTTCATTCGAGTTCAACGACGGCGCCATCGCTACGCTCAGCATGAGCGAGGAGGACGAGCTCCGGACCGTCGATCTTGAAAACTGAGAGGAGTCCAGAGAACACGACACTTGACTGGTGTCTCTCAGGCCAGCTGTTTAAAGGGATGGGGCTCTTTACCGTTTACCCTCCGCAAGCATTAAATATTTTTATACCTGGGGAAAAAAAGGTATTATTGTTGCTATTGTTTTATTGAATGTGTGCATTTTCACAAAATATTTCCAACTCAGATTGTTTTTCTTTTGCTTTTCATTCTCTATTCCACTATCCCCAGGTTAGAACAGGTTATGATCCTCTGTGTTATAATGGCTTTGATCCATTTTAGAGATACTGTGTCAAGCAACATTTAAAGTACGTTACTATTGACTGTCTTTCAATGCATCACATCAACAGAGCATCTCTAAGCAGAGGAATTGAATTTGTATCCAACAATGTATTTCAGATTACATTTTGTGTTGTGCTTTCACACCTGTGTAGCTTTCAGTTAATGACCTTTAATTGATAAGAATGAAGTTATTCTATTTTTTTTTTTTTTTTTCATATTGTCAACAAATCTCAATTAGTCAGCCTCTCACTACTTTCTGACCTCCCAAGCTGTCTGTGTCACTCAACCCCAAGTCCTTTGGTTCTTACTGAAGACACAAGTCTTTGAAAACAGCTCACAAATATACTAATAAAAACTCAATAATTGACTTACTTTTTTTAATGAACACTACTCAGGAGTAAATGGTGCATTTGTTGGACTGTTTTCAGCGACAGATTAATGGCACTTAGTACTCTAGCGAGTATTTGTAGCAGCGGTGTGTGGGGGATTGAGTCAAAATAAACTTGTGTGGGTGTTCCTGGTAATGAAAGGCTCTGGGTGACGTTGTTTGGCTCTGCACATGGGATTTGTATAGATTACCAGACTTTCAAAAGTCTAATTTGTGCTTGTATAAAGGTTTATCTATACGGTTAACTGAAAGCCCAGCGGCTGTCTGTTACGGCTTGTTTGACGACAAAAGATATTTTTGGAACATAGCTTATATTTTCTTCTAGCTGCTTTAAGCCATGTGAGCTTTTTTGAGAATTAAGTTTGATTAAGAAAGGAAAAAAAGATTTAAGTGCACTAAAAACAGCATGCTTAAAGGGGCATTTTGCTCAATGTTTAGGTCAAAGGTATGTCTTGTAACCTTTCACAAGACCGGATGTTTAGCTTTAGAAGTGCTCCTGAAGCAGCAGCATGTGCCTGAGGTGGACATGCCTAATATTTCCACAACCAAAACTACAGGGTGTATACTATATCTGATATAAAGTGAAACAAACAAATGGTTTTTAACCAGCAAAGCCACCTGACACTAAATGCTTAAACAATTCTAAATACGACACAGTTTGATCAACGTGGTGGTGCAGTCGTAATGATTTTAAATACTGAAGACAAATCTAGTGGGTCTATTGTATGCACTTGTAATTCCACTTGATCAGTTAAACATTGTTGGTGCAACTTATATAACCCCTCACTGCCCTTGACTCTAAACCAGGACGGGTTTTTTTTTTTAGGACCAGTTTACAAAAACAATCAGGAAATTGTAATATGCAGCGTGCCAAAGGCAGCGTTCCTCATGAGTATACTGTCAGTGTGTTAGGTTGTGTTTTGTTTTTGAATCAGATAAAGTGAAATGAAAAAGAAATGCTTGTGTGTGCTTATTCAAAGTCAGTACTGCCTCATTGTCATCTACAGTCGATGTATTACTAATGTAACCACTGTTGACTGTGTGGGTAAAAGAGTCAAGCTTAAGGTCAGTTTACCTACATTACAAAACACACACACACACAGACATTTTGCCTTGGCTCTAATGGTATCTAGCCATGCAGAGAGCTGGGGACATGTTACTGCCGAACCCATATGTGTACTGTACTTTTAATTAGGACTTACATTGTTGTAATGGTACTTTTACTTGAAGGCTCTGAGTAATCACATGTGGGATGTACAGGAGTGTAAACAGACTGTATTTATATATCGCTTTTCTAGAGTTACCGACTACTCAAAGCGCTTTTACATAGTACAGGAACCTTTCACACACATTCATACACTGGTGGCCGAGGATGCCATACAAAGTCATCATATAAACATTCACGGTTACGTAAACTCCGATGACACACTATCGGGGGCAATTTAGGGTGCAGTGTCTTGCAGTAGGACACTTCGACATGGGACTGCAGGGCCAGGGATGGAACCACCAACTTTCTGATCGGTAGGCGACCGCTCTGCCACCCCGTACTCAGAGGAATTTCATTGATCTATACATGTAGGTATGAACCGTTTTTATACTATGTATATATACACGCTCTTGCTGATGAAGACCACATGATGTGAGATTTTTTTTTGTCAAAAATATTACTTTCAAGGTCACATTAACTTTTAGGCTCAACTTTTATATTTTGTCTGTTTGACAAACCGCTAGACTTCAAACAATGAAAACAAACTCAAACACGTTTCATTGTTTTACTTGACTAAGATTCAGAAGGGAAAATGAACAGTTCCCAAGTAAAAAAAACTCCCATTTCTTAATATTCAGTCCATATGACAATATGAGAAATGGTAACAGAGCATTAAACATACAGCACATCTACAGTGACATAATGCGCTCATCATAAAAGCAACTACTGTCCAGCTGGAGAGCAGATGATAACCTGGTCCAGTGATTACAGTAGCACACAGCCAGACAGTGGTAGCCTGCACACAAACGTACTGTCTGTTCAGCAACACTGTGCTTCAACAGGAATATCAACAGTTAGGAGATTCGAGATCCACATACTTCATTTCACATTAAAACTTCTTCACTCAGTAAAATCATCTGCTCTGTCATTATTACAGCTGAGAACATGACACGTCTGTCAAATAGTGAAATGTGAATGAAATCAAACTCAAATGTCTGATCTGTTCCATATACAGTACCAGTCAAAGGTTTGGACACACTTTCACTTGAATGAAATGATAAAAGGTGTCCAAACTTTTGACTTGTACTGTATCTACAGACATCTTACATCTGACACAAGTCAACATTTCATACGAGTCTTTTAAACCATGTTTTCCTTACAAAATATTTAAATAAAACGCATTATTAGAACCTTAAACAGATTCAAAAATCTATTAAACATTTGTGTTAACACATTCCAACAAGAACTGGATTCAACATCCAAATCTGACATTCCTTAATGAAGTATTACATTTGCTCTACAAGCTTGCATGTTCAGTACTTTAAAAACGGCTTGGTCAGGTATGTGACTTTAGTACCCTTAATGCCAGCTAACACTAAAAACAACCATCTTCTGTAGCAGCAAGAAACACTGAGACATGGCTCCATCACCGCACAACGGGCTGGACGTGGAGGTGCGACAGGTTGAACCTCAGTCGACACTTGGTGTTCCACATGAAGTAGCCGACGGGCCTGGCGGCGGTGGCGGGCGTGGGCCGGGCGACGCTGGAGAACGGCAGCGTGTTGATGCTGACGAGAGGCAGCTCCTTCTTCAGAGAGGACAGGTGGCTGCCGTTCACAATGCCGAACACGTCCAGCAGGCGCAGCATAGGGAACGTCTTACCCAAGTCACTGGAAATATTAGAAATATGACACAAGTTAGGGTTCGGACTTCCAAACTCAGTCACTCTAAAGTAACGGAGGTAGGGCTGAATGATTTCGGGTAAAAAAATAAAAATAAAAAAATAAAAAATTGCGATTTTTCTGCCAGATATTGCGATTACAATTCGATATGCGGTTAAAAAAAAAAAAGTTGAGCTAAAGTTCAATATTCATTGTAACAGCTAAAACATGTCATGGAGCATAATAACATGAGACTAGGCCTGCACGATTCGGGGAAAAAATATGAATCAATCAATTTTTTAAACTTAGAATTGATATCACGATTCTTTGCCACGATTTCTTTCTCACAAAGTGTGATGTTTATTGCACACATGAACCATGACAAAACAAAACAAATTGGCGGTACCAAAAATGGATTTTTTGGCACCTATAGCACATTGCGCATCACCACAAGCCTGTAAACATAGAGGCTTCAATAAATGAAGAAAATAAAGAACATACTGGCCATTTAAGTACAGTAGGCTACCAAACATAGTGACATATAAGACATTGAACTAAATATGGCCCTGATACAGGCTCTATCTGAACTCCTAGAACATGTCTTTACATAATTAAAACATGTTAATGTCAAATGCTTTCAATAAATGAATTGAAGGAGAATTAAAAAAAAATAAATAAATAAAAAAATCAAAGTCATTTAAAAATTAAAATCACAAACGGGTGAATCGAGATCGCGACTTTATAACGATTTATCGTGCAGGCCTACACTGAGACACCATCAAAACTGCTCTATATTCTCATGCAGGGATGAGAACATAGATATGAATTTCCAGCAATAAGTGAAGTTTCTTTTGACAATGTAAAATACAAAACTTTGCGACTAAACACTTTTTTCAAAGTTTTGTATTTTACATTTTAGTGTTTTTTCCCAAAGTTTGTCACTTTTTCAAAGTTTTGGGTGCTTATTTTTGACGTTTTTTTTTTTTTTGCAGTTGGTTTTTTAACATTTTGTCATGTGTTTTTTTTTTTTTTTTTTTTTTTACATTTTCGGTGCTTTAAAAACGGGTCAAATTTGACCTGAGGACAACAATAAAGTCATAAAAAAAGAACTGAAAAATCCACTGCAAATAGGACATTTCTGTTAACAATCTGTGATATGTAACAATATTCCAGCATTTATCTTATAAAAACAAACCGTAAATATAATAAAAAGATGAATAAAACATGTTAAACCAAATGTGACACCAAACATTCAACTTAATGCTGCACATTCAATTAATGTCATTCTTCACGATTAGCTAATCGCATTCTTTCAAATCTCGACTTGAAATGCGATTAATCGTTCTGCCCTACACAGAAGCACGGACAGTGACGGGAGAACTTACGTGAGAGCAGCGAGGTGAATGTGATAGCAGCGACTCAGGGACAGATGCACCAGAGCCTTCAGCTGTTTGAGGACATGGAAGCAGTCGGCCATCAGCAGAGTGCTGTCACTGTAACACAGAGGAACCAGATTGTTGGCAAACGGTTGCCTATTTACACATCCAGCACATTGCAATCTTAGCGTCATGTGCACGAGTTGTGTGTCGCTGCCATTCGGTGCCGAGCAGGGAGTGCACGGTGGTTTATCGGAGCTTTTTCTCTGAAAACAGATACCGGCGGTCGGAACAACGCTAAAGGAGGCAGGGCATTTAGCAATTAGCATAGTCATAATGGCACTGTGTGCAAATCCATAGTGTGTTGACTTTAACTTTGTTGTGCACAAAGGGGAAATTTGTCTCAAAAAACAGACTTGAACATAAAACGTAATACCTACATGACAAAACATGTTAAGACTAGGGCTGTGCTCGATTAAAGAAATTCTTAGTCGACTAACACTCATTCAATTGTATCGACTAATCGATTAGTTGATTTAATCGACAGAGCTGGAAATCTGAGTTTCTCTGCAAAGAGTCATGCAAAAGCACCACTTTAATTCTTGTGTTTGCCAGAGATGTGCTCATACGTTTCTTGGAAATAAGTCATTCAGCATGAAAAAAGCATAAAACATGACTAATCGACTAAAGAAATCTAAGTTGACTAAGACCAAAACGACCGATTAGTCGACTAATCGACTAAGAGGGAGCAGCCCTAGTTAAGACAAATGCTAAAACTTTCAAACAAGCTAGGGCTGGGCGATATGGAGAAAATCAAATATCGCGATGTCTTTGACCAAATACCTCGATGTCGATACCGCAACGATACTGTAGTGTTGACTAATGGTGCTTTCACAAAATATTTACACAATGAGATTTTTGATAAATAATCATCAGTAATGTGGATATAATGACTAAGTGGGTAAATAATAGAACAGTTACAACAGTCCGGTAAGTTCAGAAAATGAAATAACTTTACTGTAAATGCAGCCTTTAAAACCAGGAAAAGACAACACTTAAGCCATATTATATTACAATATCCAAAATCTAAGATCTAGTCTCATATCACGATATCGATATAACATCGATATATTGCCCAGCTCTAAAACAAGCTCACAGAAAACAATGTACTGTATTGGTCCGAATATAAGACAACACTGATTATAAGACTCATTTTTAGAAAAATAAAAAATAAGCTTAATATTGTTTTCATAAAGAAAATCATTTTATTTGAAAATAATTCTAATAAAAACACATTGAATAAAAACAAGGTAGGCTGTTGTTTTTAACATCTTTTAAATAAAATAAGTGTCCCATTTAAATGAATGGTAAATATTTCCAAGGCCTTCAGCTGTATGACTGCTCTGGTAATGGGCATCCCATCATTACGTTTTTCTGTCACACTCTCCTGGCCGCTTTGAGGACCACGGTAAGATTTTCTCTGGCTGTTTGCATGTTTAGACGGTGTAACATCTCCATGACAACGCCTCGTTGTACTTCTGTTCTAACTTCAGACTTTTAGGCTTTTTTGGAGCTGGATATATCATTTGTTTCGCCTATGTATGAATGTGGATAACGTTAGTGATAGTGAGATGCTTGCTACAGTTACACTTCTAGTGATGAATCGGCAAAAACACGTTTTATTTTCTTCGAGTCACGGCTTTGTTCTGACCAAAGTGCCACTTCAGTCACTCTCACCATATAACGTTACCGTCCATTGAGGCTCCGTCTAAAACTCTGCTTTTTCAACCAGCTGTTTGTAACATTAAAATAAAATGGATTATGGATCATTTTTACTTCTATAGATAATAGCTGACTTCTCTATTTGCTGTTGAAACAGGTGACGTCCGGTCCCTTACGTTCTGCGACTTGAACAGCTGAAAGTCAAGACCCCGATTATAAGACGACCCCACTTTTTCAGACTCTTTTCTATATTCGGACCAATACGGTACTTCAGTGACAGCATGACATCAGACATGGAGTTCATCCAGCCATCATCCAACAGAGTCATCCACGGCAGTGTTTACTTTATGTTGATTGCGGCGCGCCACGGTAAAATTTCTGCCGCCACGGTATCGGAAATAGGGCAGACGCACAACAGGGTTTCCGCTATGTACACCGCGCACCGCCGCTCCTTCAGCTGTTTACGAAAAGTCATAAAGTCGTCATTACACGACTCTGCAGAGCCGTCTGCTCTACTGAACTCAAGCGAACTGTCACTGTCGGTACACGATCCGTTCTGCCTGCACGATCCGTTCTGCACATGCGCAAAATGTTCGCGCATGCGCGGTTGTACGAGGATTTACGACACTGCACGATCTGTTCCACGCTTCCGGTCGACAGCCAAGCTAACGTTAGTTTAGCTAACAGCTAATTCGGCTAACTGCTAGCTGAGACAGCATGTAATAACTTTAAAAGACCCTCAAAATAAAACTTGAAAATAAACGTCGACATATATAACAAACACCTAACATATATAACAGCTGTTACGTCAGTTCTACTTTACTTGTGCTCATTTGAAATACAATCACTCAATACTTGTCTTTATTGTTATTACTGTGAAGTCTTAATTTAGCTGTAGCCTGCTTTTCCCATTACGTTTGAGTTAACGTTATTTTAGACTGAATCTAGCTGTCAGCTAGCGGTTAGCCGAATTAGCTGTTAGCTAAACTAACGTTAGCTTCCCGGTGGAGGCTAGCCATAGGCTAGCGTGGAACAGATCGTGCAGGTCGTATGGATACGTAAAACAGTATTATCTTGCGCATGTGCAGAACGGATCGTGTACCGACAGTCACCACTCTCTCTCCCCTTTAGGGTGAGCAACTGGAACAGTGACAGGACGTCATCACTCGCTAAGTCATGGCAACCAAATAAACAACAGGGCGAGTACTACTTGTTACTCGATCTTAGGCAAAGTGACAAACAGCGACGAAAGCTGCGACATGAAATCCGCATGGAATATGACAGCTACAGGTCATTGGAAAATACCATTGTGGACACTGAATGTGATGAATTAACTGTTTATCAGACCCCAGATGAGACAAGAAGCTAACGTTAGCGAACGCTGCGGTGACGGTCCCTCTGCCTCTGACTCCCCGCTGCAGGAGAACGCTGTATTCCTAGTAACGGTACTGTTTTAAAACAGTTTTCCAGGTTAGTGGGGGTTAGGGCTGGGCAATATATCAATATTATATCGATACTATATTGATATCGTGATACGAGACTAGATATCATCTGAAGGCTGCATTACAGTAAAGTGATGTACTTTTCTGAACTCAGACTATTCTAGCTGTTCTATTATTTGCCTTTACACTTTCATTAAATCGACATTTCTGATGATTACTTATGAGAAATCTCATGGCTCTTCATGCCACTGTTCTCTCTCTGCTGTAATGCTCTTTATTTTTTATTTAATACATACTGTGTACATATACTTATATTGTTTAATATTCCATTTAGAGAATGTGTGACGTGCACCAACACCACCAAAACAAATTCCTTGTATGTGTTAAAAAAAACGTACTAGGCAATAAAACCCTTTCTGATTTTGATATTTTGTTATAGCACTAATCAATCCTACAATATCGTCGCAATATCGACATCGAGGTATTTGGTCAAGAACATTGCGATATCTGATTTTCTCCATATCGCCTAGCCTTAGTGGGGGTGCATATCGCTCAAAACCAACATGAAAAACGTAGCTAGTAATGTTCACTCAGCATTTTGTTTTGTTGTTAAACTGTGTGTAAAATGAGCGGTGACATTAAATCACCGGTTTTAGGTAACGGCACCCTGCGGTACCGTCTATTTGCTGGATGGATTCAAGGTAACGGTCGGTGGCTAACATTAGCAGATAAGCCCGTTGACAGCGACGTTATTGTTCATATTTTGGCACAATGTTTCTGACCGTAGTAGTGGTGGTCATAGTGACTGAAAGTGTGATTTGAGATGCTAAAAAGAAACTACACGCTGTTTTCAGGTAATGTTACTTTTTGACGTTCAATACCCCACCCTCATTCCTCATGGGGGAGACAGAAACTACGCACTATAGCTTTAAGGTTCAATAGATAACGGATATTACAGTTTTAAGCCCTATTTGCACAAGATTAGTATTACCAGGGGACGTCATGTGATTTAGAAATTACCCAGCCAGGTCTGTGTTTCATGTGGCGCATTCGCACAGTATGAGCAAAGTCTGTATTTTACTCCAATTTCCTGACATTAAACCCGGATACGATGTCAAGGCTCTGTCAAAAACTAAAGACCCCAAATCACAGAGATGCCGAGTCGCACGGGACTAATATTACCACACAACCTCTACGTTTGGCAAAATATGGCAGGTCATTTGCGGTGGAATCTTTACTTGACAAACTACAAACGTAGCAGGTTTGCACAGGATTATGATCACAGATAACAAGGGCAATTATAACAAATTACTGGAAGTCCCAAGGTAATACTATTTCTGTGCGAATAGGGCTTGAGTCTTTAATTGTTTGAATTTAATTTCACTTCATGCTGATCATATGATAGACAACTAAAAGCTAACAAATGTAGAAATTTTAAGCACCCATACATGTACAGTACATGTATAAAATGCCTTGCCGTACAAAACATGTCGGTCAGTATCTCACCTTAAATCTAGCGTTTGAATATCGGGGCACCTCGTCACCAGCATCTTCACATCTGTAAAAAAAGACATCACAGATCTTTAGGTCAGTAGCAAAGTGGACATTTGTGATGCTGTGCTCTACTATGAATTTCTAAAATGACACGAGGTAAGATCGATGTGCACAGATGTGGACAGAACCAGTATAGCCGCTCGCCCAGTGTCGCGTGAATGCAGTCGGCGTGCGAGCCTGACGCAGACATGACGGTCACGGGTAAGAGTGTCCCTATTCTAGACCTACACTCATGCTCTTCCCATTGCTACAATAACAGACAAAAAAAACTGAATATTGCCGTGGTAATGAACCGATTAGCACCAACGCCGCAACTTACCGTCTAGCATGAGGTTCTCTCGGTATCCACTGAGGTTGAGGTGGGTAGCAGTGGGGCTCAGATTATTAACAACACTCTTCACATGATTATTGTTGAATTCACACCATGATATGTTCAACTGTTCTATGCTGCGCAGGAAAAACAAAACAAAAGAAGACAGCATTAGCAAACTGCAGAGATGGAGAATGGATTAAAACCGACTGTTATTTGGAGAACAGGATTTAGACATACGAAATAGACCGAGTGGCTGACCTGACACAGGATTTGAGCATGTCGGCCAGCGCGGGACCGGAGAAGCTGGAGCAGCCGCTTAGGTTGAGCTGCAGAAGGTTTGGGTTCTTGGACAGAGCGCTGAGAAAAGGGACAGAGGGGAAAATCAATAATCAAATGTCATCCGACAGAATCAGTTACTGAGACACACCAACTCCACAATAACGTGGAGATTTGCACACAGCTTCTATTTATACTGCCATTTCTGCACCTGATATACATGTTGCAACATAGAAATAACAGCTTCGGAGCTGGCCTAAAATGTCATACATTTTGATAAGCTTAAAACAAAATGAAAATCATTTTTCGTACCACCTCGGTCAAGGTTCCAAGCAAGCTGAGGTGTATGTTTTTTTTGGTTTTTTTTTAATACATACACCATTTACATTACATATTGATTTGAAGCCATCCCCTCTAGCAGGAGAATGCGAAAACTGTTCCTTCCCCTCTGCAGTCAGCCTCAATAAGAAGGCCCCGGACCCCCACTGACATTGACTCTTAACCAACAGCTATTTTGTATACATTTGTTTGTTGCTGTATTTGTTTATTCTTATTAATGTTTATTATGTTTGTTTGTGTATGTATGCACCAATCACCAAGGCAAATTCCATGTTGGGTAAATACTGCGGCAATAAATTCCTTTCTGATGTTTCCTTCATGTCGTTTTCTCACATTATTTTCTGTCACTGTTATGGCGTGGAGGGGTTTTAAGGGACGGGGCAAGTAGAGCATGACTGATTTGCAAGATTACATGTTCAATGTCAGCTTTGGACCCACAGGCCGCTCCAAAGTTAAGTCTGTTTCTTTGCGCAGTTGTTTTTCCACACAGAACCGAGTTGTCCGGGGTGACTGTCAATCCCCGATCAAGCACTAACGTTAACGTCAGCTATCCGAAGTTCTACGTGGAGCTGAAGAGTTGAAGACTCACCTGATGATTGTGTCTGAGAGCTGCAGGCCCTCCAGGCTCAGATACTCCAACAGCCTGCACTGACAGATGATGCTCTTCAGAGATGAGGTGGGGATGATGGAGCTGGACAGATCCAGCCGAACTAACTGCAGAGGGCTGAACAACACAAAAGACAAAACTTTTTAAAAATCACTTTGGGTCTGTTTTTTCCCCCTCTTTTAAGAAATGTTTATTTGAGAAGACAGAAAATAGCCCATGTAACAGCAGCTCACATTGTTGAAATGTGAAATCAACATTTGTTTTGTGGAAATACTGGAAAAGGCAAATAAAAGATGGAGTTTACAGCTATGTCCAGCAACAACAACAACAAAAAACTACACTAGCAAATGGCCTTTAAAAGGCCAGAGCTGTTTGACAACATAAATTATACAGGTACAGTATTATTAGAGCCAAACATGGTGAGCAGGCATGTACGGCAACAGTACAGTGTGCGTGGGATTGAGTCAAATTAAACTACAGTGTGGATAATGAAGGAACATTTCACCCTGTGCAACAGTGTAGCTCTGTGATGTGTTTTGGACAACAATGAGCTCTATGGCACAGAGGAAGAAGATGTATCAGGCATTGACACACACACTACTTGTTAGTAGCACCCCAATTGTAAATTATGTATATATATTTTTTTTTGGGGGGGAGGGGGTTCGGCCGAATACCAAATCCACTGGTTAAGATTCTGCCGAATGCGAATACTACTCCCAGGGCTAGCAAAGCTGGTAATGGTGGTCTGGTTAACACACGTTTTTAGCTGTGACTGTCCTTCCTTTGCCGTACCTGAAGTTGCTGCATTTTGGCTGCTGTCTGTAGATTCCTTCATGCACAACTCGTATTCTTTCGGATGTTTCATACCAAATGTTGTAACAGCGGTGATGTTGTGTAGTGTTTAGGGTCCTCGCCACCACGAGACAAATCGGCTTTGCAAATTGAACATGTAGCTGGACTTGAACGGCCTTTTTTTGGCTGAAAGTACTGCCAAATACTTTCTGCCCACGAGTTCCATTTTCACTTTCTCACAGCCTACTGCATTGCACGGTCCACCTACGTAAACACCTGCCCGTAATCAACGGCGGTGTCATTACGTCGACCAGCGTAGTAGTGCGTAGTGCAAGCGTAGGGGTCGGTGGAAAAAAATTCTAAGGTTCGGCAGAAACCGAACCCCATCAAAAAGCCCAATAATCAGCTGAATCCGAATCCTGGATTCGGTGCATCCCTAATAATTTCCATTAATTTTGGTTTAATTGAACAAGAAAGTTGTTATATATGTATTTTAGCAGCAGAACTGACCAAGCATCACCAGCTGCTGGACTCACCCTATGCCTGTGAAGTCCAGCTCTTCCACGAAGGAGCGAGGGCAGCGCAGCATGCGGACTCCGGTCTTAAGCACCTGCTGCAGAGCTGAGCCCGTGTGGGTCAACCCCTCCAGATCAACGCTGTGCCACAGAGACTCATCAAACCTGGGACAGACACACAGGCAGGGAGGGAAGCAGTCAAATTCAGTTTGAAAGGTCTCAGACAGACAGTCTGCAGTAAATAGCCTTTTAGGTTCTTAGGACCCAAATTGAAATGTAGAGTGCTCCAGGGGCCCAAGCTCATAAAAAAGTACAATTACCATAATATTCTTTAGTCTAATATTAATACAGGCAGACACATCAATTAAAATACTCATCTATAGACTCTTGAGTTACATTTTTGTTTTTACATTTAACATTACCCGTTGGTGAATGAGTTCCGTTAATCAGTGGTTCTGTAAGTGGGGTCCTTGAAGGGGTTCCCCAACAAAAAGGGGAATCTTTTTTTTTGTATGACATACAAAAAAAAAAATGACATATTGTATGTATGACTATTTTGCTCATGGGTTTCATTCACTTTCTGTAATAAAACAAAAAAAAGCAAAAATTCTATCAGGTAGGGGACCTTGGCTGGGACAAAGTCTTATCAGATGGGGGTCCGTGGTCTAATTTGTGTCAGTTTAGGGGCCCTTGATGTGAAAAAGTTTGAGAACCACTGTCGTAAATAACCAACTACTAGAAAAGAACAAATAATGAAAAGTGCAGAATAAAAATGACAGGGTGAAATTAGGCGCAAACGTCACAAGATTCAGAAGCCGTTAAATCAGGACAGAACTGAGAGGAAGAACATTTCACTCTAGTGTCGCAGTCTAGTGATTGGAGACTCACGCTAAGCGATGCCAGCGCTTGCAAACTATCGTCATCCTGAGGAGGTCCTGCAGAGGAATATAGAACAGTATCCTGAGAAGCAGCTCATCGGGAAGGTGGTCCCATGAAATGCCTGCTGGGGGAAATAAAAGAGAGAAATGAGCAAAGGCTGAGTTTATCACAGCTACAAACAAAAGGTGATCAGAAAGAGGTTTCCTACATGTCGTGGATTCCTTTTTCCTCCTTGATCTTCTGGCCAGGACAAACTGGTTGCGGTCGTTCTCTTTCCCCTTGCTGATGAGCCGTTGGTGCTTGTGGTGTGGTGACCACTGCTGGATGAGCTCTGTTGGAGTGCATTCGATGTCCAGGCCCTCGCTGAGGCAGCCTTTGGACTTGCGTTTGTTGTTCTTCTTGGACTCAGACAACATGGAGCCCTGAAGACTCAGGCAGGGCAGATCCTGCAGTGGCATGCTGTGGGTGGAAAGAGAAAACTAAACCAAACATTTCTTCAAAATGTTGCCGAGGTTATACGCAACACTTTATTCTGACATTTTTACTTGATATTAAACATCTCACAGAAGGATTCAATCGCGACCTAGCTTCCTCCAGTCAACATCTGCCCGCCATAATGATGTTACAACCAGCGGTGTGACCGCGCAAATTCTAACAGCAAAAGAAAACGCAAATACTTTGTCACTTCTATTTCGAGCAATATGCGTGCAGGGTTACACGGGCTTTTAAATAGTATATTCCGTTGTTAGTTTACACTTTATTTAACCAGAAAGGAAGCCTTCATGGTAGACCTGAACGGAGGCCTGGCTGACATGAAAGCGCGGTATCGACTATTATTAGCTTCAGTTTTATACTAAAGCTGCCCAGAATGGTGAATAGCAAACACATGTGCTTGACAACTAACGTTACAAACTTGCAATTCATTACATTCAATAAACAAAGTTAACGTTACTTATTGACTCGCTGCACAATAGCTAGCTTACCATGCTGTAATTCGTTGGTTTATTGTTTTACATGGATGGCATCTTATGGTAACATTATCGCTGGTGCAACAAATTATAAAAACATTCGTAACCATACCTGTATTTTGGCATTCCCTCCATTCAACCCTAAAATACGTATGTAGCTAGAGAAACGCGCATGCAAAAGCTGGCTGTTTTCAGTTTCACTGCAGCCCTCCAACCAAGACTCTTTAAACTCACCGCCGAGAGTAGCAGGGCGCCCTGTATTTACCACGTCACTGACGTTTCTGCGCCGTACGTCTTACGTCATACGTTTTGCTGAGTGGGGATTTGTTAGGGTTAGGGGAAGAATACCAGGGTAAGCCAATCAGAGGCAGAATAAGGCGGGCCACGAGGCACGTCCTTTGGCGTCGACATGTCTAGCGGATCCGATCTAGCATGGATTACACGATCTAGCGTGGACTACACCAGAGAGTTTACATAGACGGTAGAGAGTTTAGGATCTTTGACTACCCCCATCCATGTTCTTTGGCGGGCTACAAACCAACGTTTAAGATGCATGCGGCCACCTACTGTACCGGAGTGTGTCATATCATGATTTTAGATAGATAGATAGATACTTTATTCATCCCAAGGGAAATTTTAGGCATCCAGTAGCTTATACAGACATAACACAACAAACACACATACACACATATATCTCACATACATAAAAATCACTCACAGAAATTTAAATAGTTAACAATTTGTGAAGTGATTACAATGGTCTGGTATGGACTGACCATGTGATGAAATGACCATGATAAGGTGCTATGGTATGTATATGATATGGTAATGGTGGTAGTGCAAAAGTGAACAGTGCAGGGATTGAACAGTGCAATAGCTTATTACTAAATATTAACAGAACAATATATAACAGGGAATACGTTATAAGATGTAGATGTTATGACCACAGTCCAGATTATGTAGGAGGACTGATATAGCCTATAAGTCAGTCAGGTGTACGGCAGACAAAGTGATATAATGGTATAGGGGCTGAGAGAGACAGGCTCATGCTGAAAAGTCCATTTCTCCCCTCCCCCTTTGTGTGGTATTGAAGAGCTGGATGGCCCTGGGGACAAAGGAGCTCCTCAACCTGTCTGTTGAGCATGACAGTTACAGAAGTCTTCCACTGAAAATGCTTCTCTGTTTAATGAACGTGCTGTGTAGCCTAGTGGGTAGCGGTCATTTTCCATGATCGCCAGCATCCTACTCATGGTCCGTTTCTCTGCAGTTGCTGTGAGTGACTCCAGCTCAATGCCAACAACAGAGCCAGCTTTCCTTACCAACCTGTTCAGTCACCCAGTGTCTCTCTTCTTGCTGCCTCCCCAGCACACCACAGCATAAAACAGGACACTGGCAATGACTGACTGGTAAAACACCTTTAAACAACCATCACACAAAAAAACGTACACGGAATTATATTCTGGATATTAAACCTGTTTCAATTAAATAATTAAATAAAACCATTTTAACATGTACTCATTTATCCCCCGTCTTTAACAATGCTCCACACCCTTCCCATATCTACCACCCTGTCTTTCAATCTCTTTCTTTCTACAATAAACTTCCTACAGCCTATTAGCACATGTTCAACAGTTTCCCTACAATTACACATCTCACATTTATCTGCCTCTGTCTTTTTCATCATATATAAAGTATCAATAAGTCCTGTATGTCCTAATCTTAACCTAGCAAAACCTTCATTTTTACATTTTCCTCTATACTTCTTACTTTGACAAACTTTTGACTTTTGAAATATTCTCTACCCTTATTGTCATTCCAGAGTTCTTGCCAAGAAGTCATTATTTCATGATGAATTATTGATATCGTTTCTGACCCCCCAAACTAATTTCTAAAATATAATTACAATTTTAATTCATTTTCAATTCAATTCACTTTTATTTATAGTATCCAATCCTAACAAGAGTTATCTCGAGACACTTTACAGATAGAGTAGGTCTAGACCACACTCTATGATTTACAAAGACCCAACAATTCTAGTAATTCCCCAAAGAGCAAGCATTTAGTGAGTAAGTGGTGAGGAAAAACTTCCTATTAGGGAGAAACCTCGGCAGACCCAGGCTCTTGGTAGGCGGTGTCTGACGGTGCCGTTTGGGGGTGCGATGAACAGTGGCAATAATAGTCGCAATAAAGATAATGGAACTGGAACAGGGCACTGCAGGGCGTTACAGGGTGTAGCAGGGCACTGCAGGGCATAGCAGAACGTAGCAGGGCGTAGCTGGATGTAGCAGGGCACTGCAGGGCATAGCAGGACGTGGCAGGGAGTAGCAGGGTACTGCAGGAAGTAGCAGGGCCTAGCAGGACGTAGCAGGGCGTTGCAGGGTACTGAGAGCAATACTAGAGCAGCAACATTCTCCAGCCCTGCTGACCTGTCAGTGTTGCCGCTCTCAGGTTTCCGGCTGGACTGCCGTCGACCTTCAAAGGACCGTCGCCCTCCTGCTTGGCCTCCAGAGGGTCTTTGTCTTCGACGCCGGCCACCAGAGGGGTTTCACCAATGTAAGTTTGCTAAAGTAAAACCTCACTTTGTTTTCAAGAAAGAAATTGTGCTTTATATTAAGACTATAACTTCAAACATCACAAACAATATAAAAATAAATTAAAAAAAAACATTAAAACTGTAAGATTGTGCTCCCTATTTAATGTTTTCACCGAATTAATTTTCTATTTATTCAACACAACACAGACCATGTGGCATTCCAGTCTTGCTTGTTTTTTTTTTTCATTTTATAGCATAAAGGGACGCCAATTTTTTTTCCCTAGGATGGCGAAGGCATGGGTAAGGCTTGACCCGCCCTGCTCTCCCAATTGGCTAGTACTCGTTGCGTTGGTTAGGTTTAGGCAAGAGTGGGATTGGTTAGGGTAAGAATGTCACGGTTAATCAGACAGAGGACAGGACACGCCTTCGCCATCTTGGGAAAAAATACTGGCCAAGGGACTCATGAATGGCCAAATTATCTTAAGTAGATCCTCTGCCCTCTACCCAGACTGCTTTAAGAATGTGCACACTAACATTATCAATCATCATTACCAACACCAGAGACCCTCAGGGCTGTGTCCTTAGTCCTCTATACAAATGACTGTACCCTTCATACATCACCACTACTGGCTTTCGTTTGAAATTTCAGGATGAACCTAAAGTCCACTATAACCTTTACAGGTGAACTTAATGTGACCCTCTCTAAACTTTTGAATGCGCATGTCCAACAGTTCAGTGTTTCAGTACTTTCTGCACAACTTGCTGTTCTCTAACAAGGAGCGGAACGGCAAAATTCACAACAGGTGTTTGATCCATGACTCGACCAATACATTTCCTGGTTCAATTAGAATTGGTATTCAAACAGTCCTCCTCATCATGCTGTTCACATTTTGACATCATGAGACCAAGACGACACCCAACAATTGATCAACAGTACCTCGCCATTGCGAGGCTTCAAACAGGATGTTCTCAGACGGAAGTGGCCACTGAGCTTGGAGTGTCACAGAGTGTCATTAGCAGGTTGCAAAGACAGTACAGAGAGACTGGAAGAGTCACAGAAAGGCATAGAAGTGGACGCCCATTGGCCACATCCCACACTGATGACCGCTTCATTGTGAACAGTGCCCTGTGGAACCAGATGATGAATGCCACTCAACTCAACAGGCACATTTAAGGGAGGTGAGAGGCACCCAAGTGTCACGTCAGACCATTCGGAACCGTTTACATCAGCGTGGTCTGCGTGCTAGACGACCTGCAAGGGTACCTGACCACACCACCAGGCACAGGCGTCATCGTCTTGCATGGGCCAGGGAGCATTTACGCTGGACGAGGGACCAGTGGGCTTCAGTGCTGTTCTCTGTTGAAAATCGATTCACGTTGAGCAGAAATGATGGCTGCCAACGATGTTGGAGATGTCTGTTGTCACCAGACGACCCTTTGGTGGTGGTGTTACAGTGTGGACAGGCGTGTTTAGTCAATACAGAACTGCCCTTCACTTTCTGAATGGTACAGTGACAAGCCCATACTACCTGAATAACATCATTAATCCAGTCATTGTGCCCCTGCATGAACACAGGCCTAATTTCATCTTCATGGACGACAATGCTCCAGCTCATCGAGGTCGCATCATTAGGGAACGACTGCTGGAGACTGGGGTACCTCAAATGGAGTGGCCCACACTTTCTCCAGACCTGAATCCTATAGAAAACCTATGGGATCAGCTGAGTCGCTGTGCTGACGCCCGTAACTCTGTACCCCAGAACCTCAATGACCTGAGGGCCGCCCTTCAAAAAGAGTGGGATGCCATGCCTCAGCAGACAATAACTCGATTTGTTGACAGCATGAGACGTCGTTGTCAAGCTGTAATTGATGCTGAAGGGCACATAAGTTATTGAGACATTGACATTTTTTGTTGTAGTATACCCACCACTGTCGTTGGCTTTTGTTTCAATAATGTTTTTGAGATGAGGAAATCACCATTGCATGCTTCTACTTAAATGCCCTACTTTCATGATATTATACCACTGTAGCTTGAACTTTTTAAATTTTCCATGAATTTCAACCGAAAGCCAGATATCCCTAACTTTTTGTGAGTAGTGTAATGGGTTAAGTGTGAAAAACATGATGGAAATACGTCAGTTTATTTCATGTATTGTGAGGAATGTTAGTCTGTTTAAGGGAGTCCCTCTGATTGGTAGTACATGAGACATTCTCTGAAAGTTGATAAGTTACATTGAAAAGATAATTATAAAACACATTCTATTAGGTTTTAGGTTTACAAAAGAAGAAACCACAAAATAATCAAAACAATGGTAGACACAATTTCAATATTTTTTAATTGACTCATATTTAAGATGCCAGCAATGACCAATTCCATTTAAGTGCATTTGTATCTTGACAGTCAGTGCTGTTTATTTAGATAAAAATTAAAAAAACTCAAATTGGAGGTTGCAGGGTGAATCTGAAATACCTATAAAGCTTAAGACATTGGTAGGTTTCACTGAATGAATCACCATGACAACATAAAGACCAAGATGATAAGTTTCAATAATTTACACCATTATACATACAATGAAGTATGTAGTACAGTCAAATAATTTAATCATTATTATGCATTAAGGATCATTTTTACTAGAATTCCAGTGTAAAATAGATTAGACAAAATTTGATTTGGTTACATGAATTCATCTAATATTTACACTTCTACAAAAAGAAGAGAGTAGGCCATGTGTATGAAGGACATTGTCAAATAGAAACCATGCAAAATGGCTTTCTTTAATAATAAAAAAAAATAAAAAATACTGTAAAAGATAATAGTGTTTCAAATAGATAGTAAAACCCAGAAAACCCAAACTCCACGTAGCACGTTTTGCTGCCATTAATCTCCAACTTTTATAGAACGGTTATGTAATAACCATCACACCACTCTGGTTCATCCTGGGGGCATTGGTGATCACTGAAGCACACACAGTTAGCTAACTCAGCTCACATTGTGGTGTACATGAATGTACACTTTGTAAACATTTGGCTTCAAGTAAGACTAAAGACATTAGCTCCACACGTGTGTGCAACCATCTGTAAGGCTCTGGGTGAAACTGGGGATGTTGTGAGGCATGGAGCTGCCTTGGTCCAAACGTACAGGTTCCTAGCATTAGCCACTGTAGTAAAGCTACAAGATAACAAAACCTGGGTGCAGCTAAGCTCATTCAGGTCAACACCTAAAGTCACTGTCCAAGAAGCTAGTACCACAAAAACCTCATCTAAAACAGACAGAAATCATTTTCCTTCCAACAAGGTAAATGCACACGTCAGCAGAGCATCCCATTATTTCAACTGTTTTGAATTCACAAATTTCACATGATCCGTTTACTTGGAGGAAGCTGGGTCGAGGTGTTTGAGTACTCCTCCCACCAAGTGGAGGCTTCCAGTGATGAGGATGTGGATCTCGGCTGCATCGTGGAGCGGGATAGCTTTGGCCATGACGCTGGGTTTAACCTTTAAGACTCTCTTGGCTGGGTCTTCCAGCACTGAATCCCTGCCTTGGGTGATCCACTGGAGGGCACTGAGGATGCAGGGAAACACCAGGCTGTCTGCTTTCTTTTCAGAGCCGAGGGGCAGGCTGTCCTCAATGAGCAGCTGTGTACCTTGGTTATCCCCCAGGCTGTTATGGAGATGCCAGCTCCTCTCGTTGTCCAAGCAGCGAGTCAACATGTTCTCCACCGAGACATTGAAGTTCTGCTGGTCTGAGAGGTGTGGAAATGACAGAATGGTAAGGTTCATAGTTTTTCTGTTTCTTTTTTTTTTTTTTGTAAGACAAAAGCACTTCAATATTCAAGATTCAGGATACAGTATTCCAGATAGATCTGGGAAAAGGGACCATTTTCACATCTCTTCAGTGTAAAAGCAATACTTCAACATTTTGGAAAATGTGCTTATTGGCTTTCTTTGTTACTTACATAACCAAAAATCGAAAAACGCCAGTTACAGTGACCGTGCAGTTTCCTGAGGTTTTGTTGTCAAAATGAGAACCATTGTGTCTGTATAGAGACCAAAAACATCCTGTGCTCAGTGACTTTCAGGCAACCCCCGCTATAGCCAGAGACAAAGCAGAGAGAAGCACTGGGCAAATGGATAAATGTTCTCACGAAATACTGTAGTTCCAACACAGAAGACACAACCTTTCACATTTTTGTTTGAGTATTGGTTTAACCCTCATGTTGTCCTCGGGTCAAATTTGACCCGTTCTCAAAACTTCTATATCAGAAATATGGGTTTCTTTTTAACCAAATTACTAAAAAAATTAAGTACAATTTCAAGTACTTGATTACTACTTTCATTGAATTGTGGGTATTCAATTTTATAGCATTTGAAAAAATTGAAATGGTTTCAAAACCTGACTTAACTCTGACATACACAAGTCTGTGATTCTCCACCAACATACGATCCTCTAATATTAGTCAAAATCATTCATTTCAAAATTAGGTATAATCTATAAATTATATTTATTGACCATGAATTCCAAAAATATGTGTAAAACTATTGGTAATAAGTTGGTGTTAGTGAAAAATAGCATCGAAGACGTGGAAAAAAAATGATAAAAACATTGAAAAAAGTGACGAAAAAAAGTGAAAAAGAAATGTCAGAAAATGTGTCAAAAATACCAAAAAAAAAAAAAAAAAAAGTTAATTTTGACCCAGAAGGACAACAAGTGCATGGTCAACCAGAAGACAACACAAGGGTTAACAAATAAGCAACTGTTTTTAAGTTATACTAGGTATCATTCCAAATCTTGCAGAAATGGAGAGCGTAGGTATATGTAAGGAGATAACATAGGCACAGGCTAATTATTGCTAACTAAAATGCTCGTTAACATTAGTAATTAAACTTAAACAGCTAATGTAAGTCGAAACTGCCTGTGAGTTTCTCCTGTACTGTACGGCCATTTCTCTACTGTGCGACAGAAAGTCGTGTGGTTATGACACAATCGTTAGCCTATTTTTACAAAAACGTCTGCTACGGGGCCATAACATGAGGTACAAGGTAATGGAGCCTTTTATACATTGTCGTGTTTCTTTAGAAATAAACAATGGACGAATAGTCTTTAAACTCTTCAGATGTAAAGTTATTTGCTGTCAAAGTGACGCCAAAATGAATGGGAGTCAATGGGATGCTAACGGGAGGTGATGGCTTGTTAGCCTACAATCTCCCCATTGGAGGTACGCTTTCCAGATGCTCGCTTATCCCCTTGGAAAATACAGGGCAGGGTCTCTATAGATAACAGCCACCGCAACACAGTTAGTGGGTTTAAAGTGATGATTGAGAGGAATTACTTTTGTACGAGTCTATCTTTTGTTTTTTAGGAATGCTGCTTAGTATACCTTTCATTTTTGGATAGAGCCAGGTTAGCCATTTCTCGCTGCTTCCAGTCATTATGCTAAGCTAGGCTAACCCCATCCTGACTTTAGCTCTGTATTTAATGCAGACATGAGAGTGATACCAATCTTCTTATCTCACTCTTGGAAATAAAGCAAACATGCACATTTCCCAAATTGTTGAACTATTCCTTAAAAAGAACCACTGGCTGTCCAGAGGTGGGAAATCAATCTCAAAACTAGGCTATGCATTTAAAAAATGAGCAGTCATGAAAAGTGCACATGATTTGTAGTTAAGGGGCTAAAAACCACAGGTATGGTCCTTTTTGGGAAAGGTTTTATATTTGTTACCAACAGCTGAAAGCAATGATCTCACCTGCATTACAAGAAGCGATGGCTTCACTGATGTTTGGACAGAACACAGCAAAGTCAAAATGGCATGGCTGAAAAGAAAAAAGAAAAAGACATAAATAAAATAAAAAGTCTGCTTACACAGTTATTAGTCAGCTGACAGTACGGTTACCAAATCACACCTTCTGGTGAGATTTATTAGAGGTCCATGACGTCAAGTATTTGCATTTGTAATGACATTTTTTAAAGTTCATTTTATTTTTGTGAAATACTTAAATACCAGCTGATTGTTAATTTTTAATTCCAAGCCTTTAGTTTGGAATTCAAAATTAACAATCAGCTGGTGAGAGACCCTGTTGTCCTGGCACAAGAGCTTAATTCCTTCTTCATTAAATCAACAGAAGATTTGGTGAAAAAATTCACATCTTTCGAGGGTTCTGATCAGCAGGTTCCTATTCTATTCGACAATGGTCAGTCCAAATTTTACATCCAAGAAATCACAGAACCAGAAGTTATTGATGTCATTACAGCTTTGAACAATTCTAAAGCCAAGGATATTTATGGGTTTGATACTAGCTTTATGAAATCACATAAGGAGGCTTTAGAGCCCCAAATCATGCACTTGGTTAATTTATCTATAAAAAATTCAACTGTCCCTAAGGCGTGGAAATTGGCCTCAGTTACCCCAGTATTTAAAGCTGGGGATAAAAAATATAGACCAATCAGCATTCTACCTATAATTTCTAAAATAATTGAAAAATGGGTTATTAAACAAATCATTGAATTCCTTAGCAATAGCCAAACATCTTTACATCCCATGCAGTTTGGGTTTCGGCCACGCCACTCAACTGAGGCTGCATTGGCTATGTTCATGGAAAAAATCAAATGTCAGCTAGATAAAAATGGATGTGTTGGTGCCGTATTCCTAGATTTAAAAAGAGCTTTCGACACCGTCAATCACAAGGTGCTGCTATCTAAATTGTTCAGTTTTAATTTTTCTGCTCAAACTATTAATTGGTTTCACTCATACCAGTCTCACAGAGAACAATGCACTGTGGTAGGGGGGCTAGTTCTGCTTACATGGGTTGTCCAGTAGGAGTCCCCCAAGGGTCCATACTGGGGCCCATTTTATTGAATATGTTTACATGTTGATGTCCAGCTTTACGCCAATGATGCTGTGATTTTTACTGAAGCAAAAAATCCTGAAGAGGCAGCACGTGTGCTTTCAACAGCTCTTACACACATACAAACATGGCTCAATAGATCGTGTCTTATGTTAAATGCAAAAAAAACTGTTTATATTTGTCGAAGCAACCTTCTACTACTATGCTTTCTCAATCTGGGGTGTTCTTGGGCACAGAAGAGTTGGAAGTTGTTAATGAGTTAAATACTTGGGCGTGATTATAGACTCCAAACTCTTTCAAAAATCATGTTAAAATGATATCCAAAAGAATTCAATTCAATCTTTGTAATTTTAAGCAAATCAGAGGATCTCTGTCAGATACAGCTGCTCTGATGTTTCTGCATTCAATGCTATTTTCACATCTGAACTACTGCATCACCAGCTGGTCTATGTCGGGTTCTACTATCCTAAAACCAAAAAAAAAAAAAAAAATCTTTATTCTTATATCTTATCATCATTGCAAGATCTTAGAGAAACATAACTTACTGAGTTTTGATAATTTTTGTACATTTTCCTCAATATGCTTAATTTATAAAGTACTAGATGGCTTGGCGCCACCCCCACTGCTAGAGTTTATTAAATACAGACAGACCCGGATCACCAGAGCTGTTGTAAACAGGGACTGTGAGGTTCCTTTTAGAAAAACCTCTTTTCAGCCATAATTCTATTCTAAAAGTCTATTAAAAGGTAGTGCATTATGGAACACACTACCCCCAACTATAAGGGAATGTCCCACTCTGGCCACCTTTAAGAGCCAGGTAAAGGTGTGGCTTAGAGCTAACTGTATTTATAATATAATTATAGAGTGGAAATAGGAATGACATTTGACTGAAATGAAAAAACCAAAAGCTTTCCACAATTCGCTACAACAAACTCCACATACATACTACAATACCCACAACAACCTTCTGCTTAATAGCTGTGAAGCCTTTTCTCCTGTATTGCTGAAAGCAGTTGTACTCACCACCAGTAGTTTAATCATAGCTGCTGAGTCTCTCTCTCCTGTGGCATTGAACAGCAAAACTCTGGCCACAGGTCCACTACAACACAAACATGTCAAGGGTTTACATCAGTACTGTTGAGCTGTTTGAGAAGTGTTTTAGTAAAAGCAAGGAGGAACAGTTATTAGCACAGGGAGGTGCTCTGATACTAGAGTATCAGAATGGGTGGTCTTATTTCCACTTAACCAGGCTCATTTCACATCTTCAAACAATATGGAAGATCAGCCGACTGGGCTACAGCTTCATGTGAAAACATTTTACATGTGCTCAGCTGACATTAAGAACATGTGGTCTTGTTGGTGGAAGGGTGCAACTCCTAAGAGTGCTTCACCTGGCGGTTTGTGTCACTAGTAGAGATGCACCGATAGACCGGCCATGACCGGCGACCGGCAGGTCAGTCTGACATATGCCGATTTCATGCCGGTCAACGCTACAATTAACTGACAACATAAGTTACACGAGTTACAGTTCTCAAGGACGCACACACGGACGCGACAGCAAAGTCTCTTTTTCCTTTCTCTCAACTTTTCCGCCGTGTGTCGCTCGTACCCGCTCGCGGTGTGAAGCGCGTGTCGCCGCTATTCTCGCACATGTAGGGAACCTCGTGAATTAACCTGCAACATGTCAGCTGTTTGGAAATTCTTCAGCGTGTGTGCAGAAGATAACAAGTTTGCAATATGCAACACCTGCAAGGAAAAAGTAGGGCGTGGAGGGACGACATCAAAAACCAAAATCACATTTTTTTTAGTTGGATATTGGATGTGAAAAGGAGGAAATGGTTCTAACATTGCACTTTAGATGTGTGTGAATTTCCCAAACCAGGAGTAATTTATATAGTTCTATTTTATAGTGATCCATTATCTGTTCAAAAAATGTTCTATGTTCTATGCAAAATGTTCTATTAAAGAAAAGATAGAAAATAAATGTGTGTGTGCTGTAAAGTGGTTAGAAAAAATGAAATCGGAATCGGCTAAAATCGGTATCGGCTGGCCTAACTCAATGAAAATCGGAATCGGCCTAGAAAGTTGTAATCGGTGCATCTCTAGTCACTAGTTTGGTTTATTTCTGCAGGTAGTAACGTGTGTGTGTTTAACATAGTGACTACAGCCCGGTTCTACATTTTCATTTTAAAAAAACGGCAATTGGCAGTAGAAGCATTTAGAATGCAGGATTTAATAGTGCGTTCCATTTACCTTGGAACTCGGAAGCCGAAGCTGGGAATCACACCCGAGTTAAATGCGTTCCATTTACAAGTCGGATTTTTATTGTTTCATTAGCTCTAGCCAGGTAAGCCATTGTTAGCAATGCCAGTTTATAATAAGGCATTACACTGTTTTTTGTGCATACAAGATAGACGATGGACAGAACTGTGTGTACAACTGATTTAATGAGACACAAATAAGACAGAAGTGCTAATAACTGTATCTTACTACAGCTTTCACAACTGTTGATGCACGGAGCAGCCGTGTTGGATTTTTAGCTCAGGGTACTCGGTGGTTGCCCGAGTTCCGAGCCCAGAAATCCGAGGTCAGGGTGCGTGTTTCCGACTTTGACCTCAGAAAATCCCAGTTCTGAGTACAAATGGAACGCACTATAACTAGACAACAGCTGCAAGCGTCGACAACAAAGTCCGAAAGGGCTGTTATCCATGTTGAATTAACCGCTGGTCGTCAAGGCAGATGAGGTTTGTTTTCTTCAGGTAAAAGGTCACGTGTGACTGATAAGAGCCGATCGTTTCCAAAAGTCTCTGTTTTTGCGAGTCCAGACTAAAATGCAACCCCTGAGTTTTCAAACTAAAAGGTTTTTTTCCGTTCTCCGTTTGAGGGGTTCTAAAACGGCATAGTGTGGACGCTAGGCATAAACATAGCAAAAGATGCTAGGCGTAAATGTAAAAAAAAAAAAAAAAAAAAAAAAAAAGGTATGCATTTTAAATCGAAAATGTATTAGTTTGGATGTCATTAGAGAGCGATGTTCACCTTGCATTGCTTTCATGCTGGGCTGCAGTCTCTCTGAACCAGTCTACACAGGCCTGCATACTGCGCATGGTGTGAGCTCCGTCCAAGAAGTAGGTGACCGCTCCGTGTTTCAGAGTCTGATTCCTCCCAGGCCACTCCGTGTCTGCCAGCCCTGAGACCAAACACAGATAACATTCCTGGATGAGGTCACATTTTGCTTGGTAACTGTTAAATTTCTATTAGGGCTGCACGATATGAGGAAAATATCTAATTGCGATTTATTTTTGACTGATATTGCGATTGCGATGTGATTCACGATATTGGAGGGAATGATCGTTTTTGTATCATTATTCTCATTTTCATTGAAACTTATTAACATTGAAAGAAATTAAAATGATTATAGTGTGATTTTTGTGAGGCTCTGTACCAAACAAAGATTTTTTTTCTTTAGTCTGTAGGATACGATTTGTAGGCCGGGACATCTCTGCAGCACCACAATAAAATATGTGTCAAACCATTCTGAATTAAATTCAGAATGGTTTGACACATATTTTGCCATTAACAAATATTGTGCCCCCTTGCGATTTGGATATTGCACTAGTCCATGGTGCGATTTCGAAACAATTGCGATTCATTTCTATAAAATCTGATTCACACATAACACGACTAACAGTAAAATCCTGGCTCCCTGACATCTGAAGAGTTTTACTGTGTTATTTGAAACCGAAACAGGACATTGACATTTCTATAAAATTTAAATGCGCAGCCAAGAACAGCCACAGTTTGTTTTTTGTTTTTAAAATCGAGTGGATGTATTTAAAATGGTTGGATATTGGCACCAGCAACCACCTGGTAAAACATGCAATTGGCTGCTAGATTTGCTTCACTCACCACAATCTATTGAGTGGCTGGTAGATTTTGGAATCCTTTCTACCCCGTTTGCTCTTTGTCCTAATCTCATGTTGCTCTGCTCCACAGTGATTGATTCTTCTTCAGGACTCACCTTTTACCATGATGGGGCTGGGCTTGAAGGTAGTCACTTCAAGTACACCCGTGTTCTCAACACTGGTGGAGGAAAAGCTTTTATCTGTTGAGAGAGGACAGGTTGTTGTGAAAACTGATATAGCCTTTAGCCCTTTTCTGCGGGGGGTCTGGCGGTCCTCCCCCAGAACATTTTGAACATTAAACACTTCATTTCCTGCATTCAGGTGAATTTTTATGCACCTATTTCTACCATTTTCTGAATCAATTTATGCTGGAAATATGTAAAAGGAAACATAGGGGACAATTTAAAATATAAAAACATAATGGAATATATTGCAATAAGGCTCTGAGGCATTCTGTATTGCTTTCAACTATTTATTGTCCTTTGGATCGACTTTTCTAATTATATCTGAGTCGGCACACATGTAGCCTATAATTTACTCTTCCCTCCTCTTTTGCGTCTTTTGTTGGGGAAGTAACCTCCTTAAATGTGCAAATGACAATAATTTACCTCAATGATACATGAATTCATTTGAATGATTAATAAAGCCCTGGACTGTAATATTTCAGATGTGTTTGAGCAAGATTTCTGCTCATGTTCAAAACTTTGTGCACATTCAAAATATATCTGTTCTCTGAGATTTGGAGTACTTAAACTTATGCTGTCCTTTTCTTTCACCTTATACTCAAAACGTATTCACTCCCTTATGGAGTTAGATTCCCCTTTACACCTTATAGCGTGTAACAACCAGAAACACCAGCACCTTAGATTCATCCCCAAAGCAAGGTTAATAGAGCGGAGTCCTTAGTTGCAATTTCCAAGTTGAACCACTTCTAGGGTCATAGTCTTGACTTCTCACAGCCAGACACGCGATCAGGCACATGGAGAGACCGGTGGACGGACGGACACACACGGACACGGACACACACACAGACAGACACACACAATTATTTTTGAAATGATTAATCTTGCGATTATTTTTTCAGTCGACTAATCTAACGATTAATTTTTCGATTAATCTAACAATTATTTTTTCAATTAGCGATTATTTTTCCATTGCTCAATTATTAACAATTTACACAAAACAAATTTCAATAAGGTTCAAAGCTCTATTTATTATAATTGTTTAACACTGCAATGTTCAAGTAAAATGAATTTAAAGTGCAGCCTGAAGCCAGATGTAGGCTATCAATCCAACCACAAAATAAAGTCACTTTCAGGAGGAATACAAAAATAAAAAACTTAAAAGTAAACAGAGCAAGTGCAAAAAGAGTAGCCTGTATTTGCTTTTTTTAACAGTAGGTAAAATAATGAATAAGCTCTTGTTTAACATCCAAGCTCTTCTCCCTTTAATTTAACTTTAATTATTTGTATCTAAAGGCTGGTTAAGCACTGTAGGGAGGAGAAGTTGTTTTTTTTGTCTCATTCCAGTGATTGGCACATCTGGGCAATGGCGTCGGATATGCGTTAGCATGTTGTTGTATGATGTATTTCCACTCACATACCCAACAACTGCTGAACAACGACGACACACAGTCCTCGTCTTATCCACCACTCTCTCGCCTGTAGCCTACTACTGTAACTGACCCGAAGACCGAAGTTTTCGAGGCGGGGACGGCACCAGGCGGGAGAGCATGAGACGGGAGGCTGCAGCCATACAGTCTCGAAGTTTTCCCAAACTTGCGATCTTAAAGAGGCCGGCAGGGAACTCTTGTGGGTCGCCACTACTCGCCAAACTCGTCCTTTCGTGCTGCTATCTCTGACTCACTCACTGGACCTTCGACCTGACGAAAAACTGCATGTAGGCGGAGGAGCTCGGTTAGCTTACATTAAATAATTTGCACGCAAGTTTTATTTATTTATTTTATTTAGTGACGCGGCGATGCAAATTATTTGTGTCGACGCATTTACGTAATCAATGACGTTGACTATGTCGACGATTCGTCCCAGCCCTAACACAGACACACACAGACACACACACAGACACACACAATTACCACAGTTTTCCCCACTTATCCTGTCTCTTTCTATCGGAGAGAGAGAGAAAGAGAGAGATAGAGAGAGCAGCAGAGAGGGGAGGGATCGCTTTGTGACAGGCGCGGAGAAATAAGCGTCAGGTATGAATGGCCAGTCGATCAGGCACGTTTACATAGGCTATTGTCCGGTTTCATATTTGTCAGTCAACTTTTCAAAATACATTCGGGGCTACACACAAAACATTCGGGGCTGAAGCCCCGGCAAAATCGGCTGACACCGCCTCTGTTTTTGAGGACTATGGCTGACTTCTTCTCAGATCTCTGCAGGGTAAACTGAGACAGCTAGCTAGAATTTCTGTCAAATCTGAGTTTTCTCTTGCACTTTTGCAGCGGCTCCGTGCGGAGCTTAGCACCGCCCATGACAATTGTGATTGATTTAAAGAAATGCCAATAAACCAGAGCACGTTGTTCTCCCATCCCGGAATGCTGTCACCCTGGAAATCCAGAGTTCTCACGAGAGCACAATTTCAAAGTCACTCTGGCATTCAGTAATGATGCTCATTAACTATGCCCGTGTAGCCGAGCTGCACCAATCCAGCGGTGTATCTGATATAGGCGGACCAGAGGCGAGCTAAAAAGATGACGACAGTTTAATCTACCAGTTAGCTCTGCTGGTAGCTAAGCGTATGGGTACGCCCTGGATACGTCACCCTGTGTATTGTTGTGATTGGTCGTAGTGTTATCCAATTGCGTGCAGTGAGATTTTCAAATGCATGCTTGGTGCCGCCCCTCGAGTTGGACCATTTTCATTATGCAATGCCAGACCCTTAATCTTTCAGATTTGGGTCTGGATTTCCAGGCTAGAATGCTGTGTGGACTAGCCAGACCTTCCTCCGCTCCGCAGTGTGTGGGTGGTCTGGCAAACTCAAACCTGGCGTTAATTCAGACATGAGACCAACATGCTAAATTGTTGACAAATTTGTGAGGTGTGGGGTTCGATAGATACACTTGCCCTGTCCCAAAAAGAGAGGTAGCTCTCTTAAGAATTGACACACAGTTCAAATGTTAGTAGACCACCCATCCCACCTGGTAGACATCTTTTCTGCAGCCAAGTGTGACTCAGCTGGAGGGCCAGGGTGGCGTTGGACCGCTGGTGCTGCCCTGCCAGGCCCAGACGCAATGGTCCACAATCTGTCTGGTAGTCCTCCAGGTCTGGACACACCCACAGAGGACACTACGACAACAGGTTAGACTGCATTACATAAAACTGAGCAGCTGGAGGTGAGATTTCAACAGCCACGTTTATTTAAAACTTCATTTAGCCCTGGACATTTCACTAAGCAATCCCTGGCTGGAAACTCTGCATTAGTGTGACTGGTCACTTACTCTTATCTCTTTGGCCCTGTTCCTGAGCATAACCATCGCATCTTCTGGCTGTTTGACTGTGAAGGCAGGAACTCCTGGCTGAAAACACATGATTAACAGCCAGTAAGCTGACTGAGCAGCAGAGAAGTAGAAACATACTGTACAACAATGAGTAGTTTTAATTTAAAGAACTTCAATGTCTCTTCACCAAGCCTAAATTCAAGTATAAAGAATGGGTGTCTCTCAATCCCAGGAATGCAAAGAACGGACTTGTGTTTTGAGGAGAACCTTCTTGCTACAGTATTCCTTCTTGGAAGAATAAACTTGCAAGGTGACAAGCACACAGAATACCGTTGACAGTTTGAGACGATGTAATCTTGCTGGTATTGCACAATACCCCCAGCACAGACACTCTAAAATAACAGCCAGAAATGAAAACCCCAACAATACAACCACTTTATAGATAGGATTGGGCATCGAAAACCAACTCGGAAAAGTGTGGTTTTGAATCCGATCAGTTCCAAATTTAACAAATCGCAAGTTTTGGTTTCCATGGCGGCCACCGTACTTCCAGGCGCTTGTTGTGTTGCGGTCATGGAGCACAGTAAGCAGCACTCCTTAGAGTGCTGCTTACTGTGGCTTTATTTTACGTTGAAAAAGCCCAATATAACTGTAAATCACCATTGAAAATGTTACTTTTATTTGTGAAATAAGCATGCGACTTATTTCAACTCCACCTCTCCAAGAATCGGAATCGAGAATCATAAGAACCGTAATCGAAAGGAATATTCGGAATTGGAATCAGAATTGTTCAAATCAAAACGATGCCAAACCCTGTTTAAAAACCATTTAAACAAGCTCCGGACATAAAAACTAACTCATACCACTATTACAATATTATTAAAAAAATCTAACTTATTGAGCTTTGATTTTTTTTTTTTTTTTTATGACCAATGTTTGTGTACTTTATAAGATACTGCATGGTTTAAGCTCCTAAACCCCTTGAACAATTTATTATTACAGCTCATAGTGAAATAAGACAAACATAATCATCAATGAGGGGAGACTGCTATATAATACATTGCTATACCTGCTTTCTCAGTTCCAGCAACAAAACAGTGGAATGCTCCCCACAAATATTTCATATATATTGTCAGTATAAATCAAGAGTCATGTTGTAATTAAGGTCTGCTTATGCCTCTTTGAATGGATATGCACGGATCTGTCGGTCTACCAGCGCACTCTTAGTGTTGTGTAGAGTTCGGTCAATTTCTGGTTCCACCAGTCCGGTCCAGTGTAGGAGGCTAAACCGGTTTGATTGTATGCAAACCTGTTAAACAGACATTTACTATGACACCTTCTATAGACAATCTTCAATAGTAGCCTATGTTAGCAACCAGTGCCGAGGGCATCACAGCACTAAATCCAACGTGTAGTGCAAGCAGTGTTGGGCAGTAGCATTACTAGTTTAACTACTTCTCAATAGCGTCGCTGTTTTCTGAATCAAATAGTTTTTCAGCAGGCAAAGTGTAAACACTGCAGAAAAATCAGGGCTTAGAGGTGCATTACCACCACCATGTGGACTGGAGTTGCTATACTCTCACTATGGGCTCTCTCATCAGTCTCAGTCGGGAGAGGCTGAGTCAAGTGCGACACCTTGTGGTAAAATTTGGTATAGTGGTCATATTAACATATGCCATAGCACGTTACCACTTTATGTACGACTCCTTATATTTATCTTCCAAAGCGACTGAAACTCAATTACTAAAATATTTATTTATGTTTGCAAGAAAAGCAAATACACTTAACAAATATTCAGAACTAAATTTTGAATCTAGTGCATATACATGTTATCTCAAAGAGAGACAAGTACTGGATCTCTCTCCCTGTCAGAGGCCACTGCCCGCTGCTCGGTAGCCGCTCTCTGAGTGCGACTGTCTGAACTCAGTTGCTTGTGGAACTTTGCAACTCGAAAAAGGATAACCCCAGGTTCCCGTTAATCTTAGAATGGACATTTGTGTTGTGTTATTAAACAAATGATCCATTAACGAGGAAATCAAAGCCTCGTGTCTACAAGACCAGCCCGCTCGCAGCGGGGTCTGTCTTCATTTGGGCTCTTCAGAAACCTACGGGTGACGTCACTGCACAAGATGACGTCCTCAAATGTCTCGTTTCGTCCACAACTCAAAGATATTCAATTTAATCTGAGAATTTTGCTTTTTTTCTTAAAGATTAAGAAAAAAGACCGTCAAAGCTATCAAAATAGTTGCCGATTAATTTAATAGTTGACTACTAATCAATTATTCAATTAATCTTTGCAGCTCTAAAATAAACTTTAAAAAAATAAATAAAACTGAACATCATTTCCATCTCCATGATAACAGAGCAAACTCCATCTGCTGATGAATACTGTTAGGTGACGTTGAAAGCACTTTTTTTTTTTTTTGTCATATTATTTCCAATATTTAGTGCAATCACAATGACACATTACTGATGTGTCCAGCCAACACACCTTGAAGATGCCTCCTTTTTGCCAGGCGATCTTTTCAATGGTGTCTCCAAGAATCTGAGTGTGGTCTATACCCAGAGAGGAGATGCCACACACCCACGGCCTCCTGTGGACACAGAACCAGAGGAGAATTGATTTTTATCATTCTAGGACCTAAAAGTTAAATTCTCATGTGCAATTTATATTATAAAAAAAACTTTGGTGTCCGTGTATCGGTAGTAGGGGTGTAAATCACACGTTTAATCAAGATACGATATTATATCAATTCTTTGGACAACGGTACAATATATATCACAAAGTATGCCACGATACAATTTCTATTTGATTCAGTTCAGGGGCCTGCGACCGATACGAAACATAACCCTATTTAACAAATGTATACTGTATACTGTATACTATATATATATATATATATATATATATATATATATATATATATATATATATATATATATACTAAAATATGATTAGTCAATTTCATTACTGAGCCCTTACAGGCATTTAAATGAAAAACAAACTACTCTTTTAAATAAAAATAATAAATATAAAGTTGGAATTTAAAAATAAAGGCGCATTTTAAGAGATGACGAAACGTATCCATATTTTCACTTTGTATCGATAATATTGGATCGTTGAGGATTTAACCGATATATCGATCCTGATCGATGCATCGTTACAGTATTGCCACGAACATTCTGCGATACTGCTGTATGGAATTTTCCCCCTTACACATGTACAGTAAACCTGTCTACAATAGTGCAGGTTCTGTACCAACACTCTGCTACCGGCAAGTGTTCTCCTCTGGTAAGTACAATCTTTGTTCACGAGTGTATGATCTGAAGTCTGTTGTGAAACTCACAAATGACAAATGGGTATCCCGTCTGAATATAATTTGGGATCCAGAATGTAAGATAATCACATTCTAGTTCACTATTTCCAGCCTGAAAGAGATGAGTAAATTACTATTGCTTTATACTTTGACTCTTACCTTATAATGTTGGTGCAGTCATATGCTCCACCAATCCCAACTTCAATTACAGCTAAATCCACCTGGAAAAAAACAGATTTGTTTAGATTTCAGGCAAGTTAGTAATTTAAGTAACAGAACATTTTACTAGTGGGCTTGAGGATGGTGATGTCAGTCGGTTGGTCTGTCTATCAACACACGCTAATCCAGCACAAGACATCTCAACAACTACAGGCCCGACTGCCAGGAAGTCTCTGCAGAGAATGAACCTTTTACATTGTGGACAACCTTTCAACTTTTGGGGCGTTGCACCCAAGTGCAAAGAAGCAGTGAAAATGGCTTTGCCTCTAAAGGTGACAGTCTGGTGAGGTCGGTGACTCGAGTCTGTTCGGCGTGTTCCGTGCCATCGTCCGTCGGAGGAGCAGTCGGCCTTCATTTTGGCCGACCTGACTTGCTGGGTCGGAGGGCGGGCAGGACTCAATGACCAATCTGATTGGTGGAGTGCTAACCCGGAAATGACGAGTGGGATGAGTGTGACTAAGCCTCTCAAAATCTGACGAAAATCTTTTAAACTGACCTTTGTCGATCTGAAATGAAGACAGATTCAGCAGCTGCACGGCCTATTTCTCGCTTAAAATGTTTTCAGAAACACGTTTCGGTGAACTATCTAAAATATGAGATCGTATTCCGAACGAAGCCGCCATTATGCCTGGTTGAAAAATCCGGGAGCAGCCAGGCCCAATTGACACGTTCGTCCAATCAGCTGTCGGTTTAAGTGTTTTTTGGGGAGACAATACAGATTAGCGCCGCCTGCTGTTACGGAGACGTATTACGTACTCTCAAGTCGGCGTCGCTTCGGTGTGTTCTGAGGCACTTTTTGTACCTCGGGGAGCCGACTGATCAGTTCGACTGCCTTTTCTGCCAACGGTCGGCCGTCGGGTTGGTGTGTCAGGGACTTAAAGAAACTATTTCTTCAGAAATATGTCATCTCTGTAGAAAAGTTAAAAATTAGAAGTCCATAACGTATGTATAATTCCCAGGTAACATTGGGTTCCTATTTGCTGGCTGCTGATTAAGGCAGCAGAGGCCTGCTAGCGCACCTTCTCCTGAAGAAACACATGGAAGGCCAAGATGGTGAGGAAACGGAAGTATGCCGGCATCGTCCCTCCATGGGCATCCTAAAGAGGTCAAAGAAGAAAAGAAAAAAAGATGGCATCATCTTGTTTGCAAAGTTTTTATACAATAATATACACCAGTTAATTCCCCTGTGTGTAGAATATTTTTTACTTCAGCATCTTACAAATAATTCATATAGAATACATTTTTGTTTGTAGAAAACTAGAGACCATCTTGTAGGGCTGGGCAATATATCAATATTATATTGATATCGTGATATGAGACTAGATATCGTCTTAGATGTTGGATATCGTAATATCGTAATATGACAAAATTGTTATCTGTCCCTGGTTTTAATGGCTGGATTACAGTAAAGCGATGTAATTTTTTTAAACTTACCAGACTGTTCTAGCTTTTATGATTTGCCTTTACCCACTTAGTTATTATATACACATTAATGATGATTATTTATCAAAAATCTCATTGTGTAAATATGTTTTTGTAAACAGCAATGGTCAACCCTACAATATCGCCACAATATCGATATTGAGGTATTTGGTCAACAATATCGTGATATTAGATTTTTTCCATATCGCCCAGCTCTACCATCTTGTGATGGGCTCACACCAGCCAGCAACTTTAGCCCCTACTTCCAGCACCATTGCCCTAGCTGCCATGCCGCTGCACGTGCTCCCTGTATAAACAGCCTGTGAAAAACGTTCCTAAATGTTGCAACAAAAAAAAAACTGGCAAAACTTTAAAAAATCATCTTCTGCTCATGTCTGGAGCAGAAGGTGAAGAGCTAGACCCTTTTGGATACAATTTTACTCATATTTTGCTTCTAGGAGATGAACTAGAACCTTATTTTTAGTCTAGTTTAGTCAACGTGAAATCAGTGCTCTGTTAATCTAATTTTGGGTGAAAAGTTTTGGTACTATTTTATTTATATTTTGCTTCTAGGAGATGCATTGTGAAAATATGCAAAGAGTTGTACATTAGCAGGAATGTAGCACAACATGGAAGTGAAAGCAGCGCTCTGTTTATTTGAATGTTAAAATGCACTAAAAATATTTTGTACCTAAAATCAACACAATAATTGTGATAAATAATCTAACTATAAATTGGGGAATCTCTGTATTTGTGTGTGTGTGTGTGTGTGTGTGTCTGTGTGTACTTCACACTTGGTTTCCTGGGTAACCAATGAACTTGGGGTTTGGAATTGGGGGAAGTTTGGATAGCATTGGATATCGGATATTAATAAAGTAAACAACCGCACAATAAAGGTTGAGTAAAAAAGGTTGAGACAAAAAGCGCGGCCATAATGCTGGCTCTTCCGTGTCTACCCTTCACAATAAAAGCCCTCAGATCATTTTGCTAGGAGGAAACTCAATAAAAAGGCATTTTTGCCAACACTAGATATCAAACAAAAGCCAGATACTTTATTCATTACAGCGAGGTGGTCTTTCTGCTGGGCCTTAGGCCTGTCGCACCTCCAACGGTGCCTGCGGTGGACCATGCATGGCAGGGGCGTCCTCTACCCTGAGGCAGGCCTAACTTGACCGAATACCACGATATCATATTACGAGCTGAAAATTCCCCACTTCTAAGCACACCGCAGATCATAATGTAATTTCGGAGCTGATAGGCAAAGTCTTTCTTCTTCTCACTCAGCCTCCCCCTCTATGCTCACCCTGGGTCTGGTTGTTGAAGTGTGCTGCTAACTTATAACACTAATAACATTACCGTCGGCAAAATACCCCCGCAAATCAAATCCATACTTCAACGTTAACCGTCAAGCCACTAAGCATGTTTGAAAATGAATACCTCTGCTGATGTGTTAAATTTGTTAACGATAATAATGACGAGACATTAAACGCCGACTGTGCCGATATCAACGTGTATCGTTGACGAAAAAGACAACACTAAAATGTAGTTAAACAAAAATTCTTTATTTTCATTGCCTTCCACCTGTGATGGGTACACAACACTACCAGCTAGAGTGCACTGTGGACAATTTAGTTAATATAGAGATAACATGCAGATGTTTTCCCCAATTGACCAATCAATTGGTAAAAGAGTAGGTAGAATTTCAGTCGACCACGATTTTCTTCGGTTGAAGACAGCCTGAATGTCAACGTGTCCAAAGTATTTAAGGGGTCAAACTGCACACGGAGTGCTATTAATGTGACCAAAGAGTGCTGTCACATGATGGTCATGCTCATCCTGACATGCGGGGTCTCATTTTCGGTTGACTCAATTACAACCTGTGACACGGATAATACAGGCTAAAGCTCTACTCGGGCTGGGAATATAGACAGGCTGCACAATCAGGTAAAAAGACACCGAAATCACTGCTTGGAATGCCAACTGTTACCTTTAGACGATTAAAAGGTTAATCCATTGAATCGTTTCACTGAGTGAAGTGAATGAGTAGCCACGGTTAGACTGGCGGTCAAGTTTACAGAACAGTTACACTTAAAACTGAAAAGGGGCTGTGTTTTAAAACTATACATCTCTGCCTGGTTACATGACCTACCTTAGTTTCATCCAGCCGTCCATAAACCTGCCAGAAGTATTTAGTGAAGAGCTCTTTTCCAATGGGCTGTCCATTGATCCGAATTCTCTCCCTGACTTGAACCAAATGTGGGGAACTACAACAAAGAAGGAAACATCAAAAGAGGAGTGTTTAGAGCAGAGTTTTTACTTGCAGAGTAGAGGGAAATACATACCATGGCAAGATTTATCAATATAAATGTTAACCGCGTCATTTTCCTTATTTTGACTTTGATGAATTTACTGTTTATCAGACTCTAGATGAGACAAGAAGCTAACGTTAGTGAACGCTGTGGTCCCTCTGCCTCTCCCCCTCTGCTGCAGGAGACGCTGTATTAAAAAAAAAAAAAAAAGAGACGCTGTATTCCTCCGACACTGTATTAACGTTACGGTTTAAAACGCTTTCCAGCTAGGTGAGCATTATAAGGTGTGTTACAAGGATACGTCTTTTGGTTGTATCACTGTTATGTGACCCATATAATGTAATAACACTATGAACATAAACCTGACAATAGAACATTTAGCCTCATCAATGAAAAACCAAGGCAGTAATCATTAACAAAAAAACAGAGCATGTTCAATTTCTCTGGCTTGAGACAGCTACAGCCCAGGATATTTGGAGTTGCTATGGCAACAAGTGACAGCTGCCGCTAGCATAGCTTTAGCTCAACGGTCCGACCAATCCTCACATATATAATTACAATTTGCCATATCTAAACAAAATCAACAACTACCATCAACAGTCAGAAAAATCTGAGTGGTGGCCTAGAGGTTAGAGAAGCGAGCTTGGAACTGGGAGGTCGCCGGTTCAATCCCCAGACCGACAGGACAAAAAAAGTGCCTTAGAAGAACAAGGTCCTTAACCCCAACCGCTTCAGTGGAGCTGCTCAGTGGCCAGCAGATCAGACTGTGGTTGTACTGGGCAGCTTCCAGGGGTGAATTTGGAACTGCGTGAATGTGACAGGTCGTCGTTGCAAGTGAGAAGTTGTTCTCAATCGACTTACCTGGATAAATAAAAGGAATGACGGATATTTTCCGCTACAGCGTTACTAATTTAAAAAAAATCACAATAGTAGACTCAAGTCCTCTGGTAGGAATCCATAGCCACTGTTCTGGGACGCTACAGCGTGCATGCAGGTATTGTAAACGTGTTTGATGGTTGCAAAGAAAAGTCTGACCGATCTCATTAAAATGCTTCAATTGCGGTAAAACAAAGAAAACGTGATTACGTAAAAAAAGTTGCGGTTAGACAATTATGTAATAACTGACCTTTCATCTACCCATGAACATTCCCTGTCCTCCACCCCTCTAAAAAACAAAAAAGGGGGCAAAATGCTAAGAGGTTAAAAACTTTATAATTTCTCTGGTTTCAAAATAAAAAGCCTAAGGCCCATGTACTGGCAATTTCATCCCTCTGTATCAAATAGTGTAACGTTTCATATACTGCAGTTTTACCTGTAAAATCCAGTGCGGAAACCATATCTTCTTAAAATGTGCTCAGTGAACGCACAGGTTGACCCCTGAAAGACAAATGCAAACATTTAAGAGGCCACCCTCGTTTAGCTGTCAAACTCACGTTTAAAAACATGTTTGCATGAACTTTTGTCAGAGCTTGCATAGTCAAAACGTTAAAAGGAAGTCTGCGATCTAAATGTAAACAAAGGGTTTGCCGGGATCAATATATACCATTCAGACTTCTCAGTCATTTGACCATACAGGTCACATACAGATGCTTTTACATATAGAACTGACTGGGCCTTTACAACGCAACATACAACACACACAATTAAAAACTAGAAAAACTTGTTTGTCTAGTTAGCTCACCTTGCCCTTTGTTCCCGTCACATGAATGATATTGAGATGGTCTAGTTCCTCCACCTTTGAAGCACACACATAAGTACTCTTATCAAATCAGACAGACAATCAAACAATAACATATTTCTAATCTTTGAAGTGGTCACTATTATATGGGTTTATTTATGCTGACTCACTGTTAGGCCGGCTCGTTCCAGGAATCCTCTCATGGCCTGGAGCTGCAACTGAGGGTTGCTCCGCTCTCGTCGTACCTCCTCCAGACAACTAGCATTGGTCTGTAGTGTGTTCAGAGTGCAAATGGCATCCTGCAGCAAAAGCAAAGAGTCAAACATTTAGAACACACACACAGCGCGCTTAAAAACCAACCACCACAGTCTACACAGCACAGAGGACCGAAGCTCGGACATAATGCACTGTCCCTGCTTTTGACCTAATGCTGTGAGTAAAACACGAGTCAAGCATGGAATTAACCAATCGGGCTCCTTTTTGTTCTACGTGCAAATGTTTAGTGAGAGCAACATGTTAAGAAGAGTCAGGGTCTCATGACTGGCTGTCTGACAGTATCTCGTATTGAAGTCCAGCTCTTATCCATCTGTGGATTAGATGACTCCACTGGCTTGGTCAGCTAACAACAGCTTTCAGAGGGTAAAGGGTATACTTTTCCTTAAGCTGGACCTGGAAATGTTTAGTGCTGACATGATTGGTCTTTTTTTATCATTGAGTCTATCAACAGAAAATGAAATGTTTTCCGTTTTCTAGCATTGTGAAGTTTTGGACTCCGTTGTTGTCCAAAGACGTTTAAAAACACATAAATGAGCGCTCGATGGTGTTTTACGTCCCCAACGTCTCCTTCCAGGCAGCGATGCGACCGTTGACCTCAAGGCACATAATTGTACCGACTGTCCCGTTACTTTATTACCATGGAAACACACGGAGACACGCACACACAGCAAATAACAGAACAGCTGCAATGAGACAAAAGCCATGATGACTTTACAAGAAGACATTTTTCACTCCTATACAATACATTTACATTTAGATTGAGTATCTCTAATTAGGCCTCCTGCTAAAAAAATAATAATAGGTCTCACAGCTTACCATTTCTGTCAAGCCTCCTAAGTCACTACCCATGGGTAGATCATCTTCTGTAAAGGCTGACAATGTTGCATCACCTTTTATGGCAGGTATTCCCTGATACACCTCCATTACAGACACACCCCCACTGACTCCACCCCACTGCAGTGTGGCCTGTCCTGCTGCGGATTGTTTGCACAATCAATTTTCTTAAAATACTATATCTTCGTTAGTTTTAGACTTCCGGTGACAGTGCAGGAGCAGCACTGGGAAGTAATCATGAAGCATGAAATCAGTAAAGTCAATAAAGGCAATGAGTCTGTTACCCTATTTGACAGAAGTCTAAGCATTTACCTGTTATTTCTGACAATGACAAATGTATATTTTGCTTCAGTAAATAAAACCCCAATTAACAAAACTGGCTAAAAAAAAATATTAAAAAAAGGTGCCCTGCCACACAAAACCGTTTTCACTTGTATTTTTTTAAATATGTTAGGTCCATATGTGTTTGTGTTATGTGGTGAATGTGAAAATTAACTGCTACCTCCTCTGTCAGCTCTAGCCACTGAAAAGAAATAAGCGGAGAAATCAGGCCAATTACAAAAGCTGGTCAGTCTGACATCATGTTGCCTGAGCTCATTACTATTCATGAGCTCGCCCATTTGTGCTGGGTAAAGGATGCTGATAGCCAGGCTCTCATTGGCTAACTGTTAGCCAATCAGAGTCAAGCAGCTTAGCTCGTTGAATATTAACGAGAACTGGCACAAATCGAGCTGAGTCTTCCTACAGGCTTTCTATACCACGCTAGAATGGCTTGAAACAAGGTAACCAAGGCATTTTCTACACAGAAAAAAATGTTACAGAGTCCATGGGAGCACTGCAGACATTACCACAAAGTAATGAAATACGTGTGACAGGGCATCTTTAAATAAATCACCGGTACAGCCAGACTCTCATATCCAAGTGTATGTTCTGCTTGTTTAACGGTTGTTTGGTAAATTGGTCTTAAAACACATTTAGAGAGGATTTGATTTTTATTGTCAATTGTTATAACTTTGGTACTGGTGATTTTCCTTTGGGGCTGGCTAAAACCTCTTTGTGGGGCGCCAAAAATTCCTCTGTACAGGAAAAAACCCTGCATACACTCTCGTAATAAAGTCAACTATGACACTTGTTTGTTTAATCTGTACAAGTACAGAGATTAAACAAACAAATTCTAACGTGTTGAGCTTTAAAAGGGTGCTGGCAGGTGGATTTTATGACACACATGTATCCCATTATAATTTAAAAAAGTTGTGGAACTGTAACAGGCATGTTTATTTAAAAAAAAACAATAAGGCTCAACAATAATAAAGCAAACAAAATCAGCTTTATTGGCCACGTATGTGCACATACACAAGGAATTTGACTCCAGTTTTGTGTTGCTCTTATTGTTCATACTAGAACAGAGATAGAGAAACAGCTAAAACAAGGACAACAAAACTGAACAAGGTAAACAAACATTTAACTACTACAACAATGAATTTTGACTGATTAATTTACGTTAACGGGTTACTACATACATAAGGTGTATTGTGGCTAGAGCTGGGCGATATGGAGAAAATCAAATATCACGATATTTTTGACCCAAATACCTCGATATTGTAGGATTGACAATTGGTGCTTTTTGATAAATAATCATCAGTTATGTTGATATAATAACCATGTGGGTAAAGGCAAATAATAGAAGAGCTAGAACAGTCTGGTATGCTCAGAAAATGACATCAGTCTACTGTAATGCAGCCTTTAAAACCAGGAAAAGACGACACTTGTGGCGTATCAGGATATTACAATATCCAAAATTTAAGACGATATCTAGCCTCATATATCGATATAATATCGATATATTGCCCCGCCCTAATTGTGGCACATAATGCCATGGACAGTGACTGTATCGTCTTGATTTGCATTAACCTTAAGCTGCAACAATTGAAGATAAGTCAGTGTGATAAGTTTCATGTTTATAGCTCTTAAGATATAGTAGTTTCACTTATGTTGAGTTAATAACAAAACACAACCCACATAAGATAAAAATGTAAACACTGAAGTTTACAATATGGAACTGGCCCAAGTCAAACTCATGGCATGAGAGGTTTACCGCGTGTTAGCACACTGGTTGAACACTGACGTTGAGTCAGTCAGTGAGGCAGCACCGTTAACAGACGTAGGCTACAACAGACTACTGTGTGCTGTGAGCTTTGTCCTGTCCACACTGTAATTTTTCATAGCGGTCACTCAGCACCAAATAGCTTATTTTGCCATATTAAAGTCACTCGGCTCTACAACGCCAGCTAAAATAAATGAAGTCGCATATGGTGCTGTCAGCCATTTTTTCATCCATCTCAACACTGTTCAGTCACTCAGAGTTGCGGTTGAGGTTACAAACTTGTCAAACTAGCACTAGTGGCTAGCTAATTAGCTCGCTAGCAGTCAGTGCAAAAGATAGGTAGAAGAGCGTACCTGGTACTCCATGCCTGGTATCTGACGTGCCGTCTTGGTGCTGTAGTACCTGACTGAAAGGCTTGCTAAACTACACCCCCAGCGCTTCTTTTGGAACCGCGCGGCAAACGCGGAGCACCGCTGCCACACGCTCGAAATGCACACCATCATGGGGCGCCGGGCTGTCACAGGAAGCTGCAGCCAAATATGGGAAGTCCCTTTGGCAAACGCAATGACGACACGACACTCCTCCTATGACGACACGAAACTCCTATTTTTTAAAAGCAAGATTTAAAATATGAGTAAATAAATGTGATTGATTATTTTCTTGTTTATTTATTGCTTTTTATTTGATTAGGCCCTTGAAATAACGGTGTACTTACTTTGTATATTGGTGTATGATAAGTCCATGTGGACTGGGTATATGTAGGTGTATGTGTATGGAACAATAATATGTAAGTTACTCATTAACTTACTCTATAATGCCCGAATATTGAATATCGTATGAAAATTAGAATGTTGCTCATATGTTTTACATAGCCAACATTTCCTTTTACTGGGCAATGAGAGTAAGAAAACTGTCAGGTTATTATGAAATAAAAGGGAAGTTTAACTTGCTTAGAATAGCATAATAAATAGTTTGTTATTTTTACAGCCAGTAAAAACATTGTACTCACCATCTATATCTATGGTACTCACACTCTCATACACATATAAAAAAATCAACGTTTGCCCACATTGACACATCAAAATAAGTAATAATGCCCCTGCACATTTTTGCATTCAGACAGCAGACCAGGCATTTTGATAAAAGTACAACAGATATTATACAGAATACAAATAATGGGTTTACAGTGATATTTTATTGCACATACCGGTGCATATTTGGCATACTTAGAGACATTATATCATTTCTAAGAATTGTTTTCTGTGTATGATTGATTTTCAAGAAACTGTAGGCTAAATTCAGTTGTAGGCTATGTCTGCAGACGTTGATGAAATAAAAGTATTTTTATTGCACCATATCAGTCTCCTGATATCTCATTGATTCATCCTTGGCACTAGAAAAGCCCAGATAGTATCAAAGGTAATGAAATGGCAGATTTTTAAAGGAGGCTGCAAAACAGAAGTTAAAGGTGCCCTGCCACACAAAACCGTTTTTACTTGTATTTTTTTTAAATATGTTAGGTCCATATGTGTTTGTGTTATGTGGTGAATGTGAAAATGAACTGCTACCTCCTCTGTCAGCTCTAGCCACTGAAAAGAAATAAGCAGAGAAATCAGACCAATTACAAAAGCTGGTCAGTCTGACATCATGTTGCCTGAGCTCATTACTATTCATGAGCTCGCCCAGTTGCGCTGGGTAAAGGATGCTGACAGCCAGGCTTTCATTGGTTAGCTGTTAGCCAATCAGAGTTAAGCAGCTTAGCTCGTTGAATATTAACGAGAACTGGCACAAATCGAGCTGAGTCTTCCTACAGGCTTTCTATACCACGCTAGAATGGCTTGAAACAAGGTAACCAAGGCATTCCATGGTAGAACGTCGGACATTACCACAAAGTAATGAAATACATGTGGCAGGGCACCTTTAAGAGCATTATTGAACGGAGATGAAAGGAAAGGTGTCAAAAGCAATGGGAGGAAGAGAGGAAAGGACAATGGTTTTAACGAGTACAAAGATAAGTGGGAGAAATAAGGAGCAAGAGAGATGGGATAATATCAAGACTTGGACATGGACACACTGGGCTAAACAGTAAATGTTCAGAATAGGTATAAGCATAGCCTAAATTGTGAGTGATTACTGTTGGCAAGAAGAAACAGTGGAGCATGCTATACAGTATATTGTCAGAAAAATGATGAATGTAAGCATTTCATTCAAAAAATCCCAAAGATAAAAGTGTGATCTAATGGATGTTCTACAAAAGGACTGAAGAAATGAGTGTTATCGATTGCTACTGCATTTCAGTATAGACACATTAACTGGTTACAGATATGATTTTGTTATTATTATTGTGATTATGTTATGGAACTTTATTTTAATTTGGATTGATTTTGTGAATATTGTAAACACGAGAATAGAAGATTCCTGCTCATACTACTTTTCATACTAGCCTTCATTTGGACTCATTGGATTGAATTTATTTGATGAGTTAACCAAATTGTATTGGGTGTAAACAACGCGAATGAGATGTCTATATTTCTATATCTTTATTTTTAGTATTATTAATGAATTGATGAAACAAATCACTACACTGCTGACGTTCAGTTGAACTTAAATGCATACGTAGCAGGGTCTACATAGCAGGGTCACAGCTTGAAATAGACATACCCCAAAAGGCAACATAATCCCTTTTTCCCCCCCTGCATTTATCTCTCGTTCACACTCCAGTCCAGTTGGAGGCGGTAATGCACCTTTAAGTTGGTTTACCAACCGCCAATAAACCATAAAGAAGAAGAATAAGCATTTTTTTTTTTTTTTTTTTTTATTGACAAAAAGCAGTATACAGAGAATCAGGTAAACAGAAATAGCGCATGAACATCAAGTGTAAACTTATGAAGATAAAAATAAAAAACATACGAAGCAATACTAAATCATTACATAGAAAAAATAAAAAGAGGTACATGAAAACATAAATTTACAATTAGTCAGAGGTTTCAGGGGGAAAAAAGCTCTACAGTTTCCACAATTTTAATACTTTTTTGTTATCCAACGATCTAAGTGACTTCAGTAGAGATTTAAATTCTATGAGAAAATGTACAAAATTAGGAGATGAATTAGAAAATGTCTGCTTGTGAATATAAAATTTGGCATACAAAATGATGCCGTTAATTAGATACTCAAGAGCACTATTTCCTGAATTATCGTAGAAACAGATGATCTCTTTAAGGTTAAAGGTGTAGACAAAGTTGGTGGGTTCAAAAAAGTAAGTATTGTGAAATATCTAATTTCACAATCAAAATAAAGGTGAGCTATTGTTTCAATATTCTGTTTACAAAATGTACAGGAAGAGTCAATGTCGGCAAATTTAGCAATAAGGTGATTAGTAGGATATGTTATGTAAAATTTGGAGGTGTACTTCCTTAGCTTTGTTAGAAACACAGTACTTATAGGGTAGAAGCCAGCCCTTCTCCAATTTATGTTCTCAATTTTAAAAATTCGGCACACTTTATGTGCGTTAGTTCAATTCCATCCAATGATAGTAAAGGCTAAGATATATCGTGTGCACCATAGCTTAAGTATTTTAAAGTAGAATTAAACCATTTGGGATTGCACGAGATAAAGAGTTAAACTGTCTGAAAGGAATTGGAAAACTGTGTACATTCATAAACTGTTCATAGGATAGCATATCAGATTTTCTCTTAATACATCCATGGCTGCGAGAGGCAGAAATGTGCCGCAAGGCATCTGGTCTGCCGGAAATCATAAAACGAAGGAAGAAGAAAGGTCGTACACTCTGAACGGCACAGAGATGCAGCGAGACAAAACAAGCAACGCCGGTGGGGCTGAAAAGTAAGAATATAGCTATGTTAAATTTAACTTATAAGACGTGTGTTTTGTTTCATTTGTTTACATTGGGACATGTTCTACATAGCTCGTGTTTTAACATAAAAGTCCTAATTTGCAATGAAATGTCTCTTCAGGCCCGACCGGGAGGCCGCCATAATGTCGAAATACTACGATGGAGTTGAATTTCCTTTCTGTGACGAGTTCTCCAAATATGAAAAAATGGCAAAAATAGGACAAGGAACCTTTGGGTGAGTAATACACAAACATTGTATCGTGTGAGTGTATCTGTAAATGCAAAAAAATTTTTTGTGGCTGTGTCTAACGTTAGCTGTGCTATAGCTAACTTGAGTCATAAGGAATAGTCTAGCGTTAACGTAACAGTAGAACAAGTAGCTAACGTTAGTTAAACATGGGAAATTGTGTTTTTCTCCGTGTGGGCAGCTGTACAAAATTCGTTTTAGGACCAGGTGTCCGTTTTATGTTCAGTAGACTTTTTGAAAACGTAGCCTACAAAGTCACAGAACCTAGATGTACTAGCTGAAATAGGTGCTGTTAGTGAATTGTACATTAACCTAAGCTAGTTAATAGAGGGGCGTTGTAGTCTGTAGTTTAACGTTACACTTTAACCTCCCAAATCACCATATAGAGAAACACTTGCCCACAAGTTAAGATTAAATTTACTCATATAATAAAGATCCAAGAAATTAGCATTATATGTTTTGCTAGGAATAATCTACCAATTTAGTTCATAGTTAGAACTAGGGTTGCATGATATTGACAAAATGTGATATTGCGATATCGACTATGAATATTGTGATATCAATATTAATTTCGATATTTTTAAACATATGTAAAATTACAAAAGTTATGGGAAAACGCATCAAAATAGATTCATAACAAATTGAACAAGTTTCTTACAACACAAGGTTTATTTCAACTGACGGTCATATTGGACTGGTACAACATGAATAAATAAATAAGGACCATGTCTACAGAACAGGACATGTTTTACTGGTTGTACAGATTAAAATAAATAAATACAGAGAAGAGGACAACTTTTCTTTCAGAATCAGAATCAGAAAGGGCTTTATTGCCAAGTACGTTGCACATACGAGGAATTTGTCATGGTGTTGTTGGAGCATGTCACACATACAAATATAAGAAGGATAAAAAGAATATAAACAATATAAGTATAAACATATACACACAGTATGTATTAATAACGATAAAATAAAATTAAATAAATAGTAAAATAAGTTAAAGTTAAACTCTGATTCATTCCGTTTAGTTGTCGCTATCTATTTCTTCTAGCCTGACAAGCCAGACCCACATCAAGATGTTGGGTCTGGGAACTCACCATTGGCAGGGCTCAGTCCGAGGGGCGGGATAAACGGTTGTCTTTCAAATTCCCTCTGCACGCAATAGGATAGTGCTACAACCAACCAGAGCAATTCACGCGGAGCCGTCGCAACTCTGCCGTCCTTATATTAAGCCCGCCCACCGACTCTATACACGATGTGATTGGCCTGACCAGAATTTGGTTTTTCCAGCTCGCAAGCCAACGGAGAGTTGCTAGACTGACCCTGGCTGCAAATTACATTTGCATTACATTTCTAGGCTATAGTCAGCTGCAAGCTGAGCTTGACCCCAAAAAAATTCTAACAAAATATTTCTCAGTAGTTTACAGTAGTATTGGATGTACCTAAAAACATACTAAAAGTTTACCAAAGTTTGACTCCAAGAAAGGCCCCATTTTCAAAATGGTCGCCATCAGGTCCTTAAAATGACGATTACTCCTTTGTATTCCTCCTAGACCAGGAATACTGGTGCCTGATACATGTTTTGGCCATGTCAATTTAAGGTGACAATTTAATAATACAATTTCCCTTAAAGGAACACGCCGACTTATTGGGACTTTAGCTTATTCACCGTAACCCCCAGAGTAAGACAAGTCGATACATACCCTCATCTCCGTGCGTGCTGTAACTCTGTCCGACGCACCCAGAGAGAGAGCTGAGAATATAGTTCCCACTTAGTATACGGTTAGAATATGGCTGTGTCTCATGTGACCTTATTATTTGTACTATACAAACTGACAACTGACTATACAAATCACAACATGTAAATAGGAACATGTTTGCGTTATTTTGTCAGTTATTCGGAGCAGTAGGCTAGTTGGAACCGGCATGATCTGTGCTAGGCTAAGCTAATGCTGGGGGCGTCAGACAGCGTTACAGCACGCACGGAGCTGAGAAGGGTATGTATGGACTTATCTAACTCTGGGGGTTACGGTGAATAAGCTAAAGTCCCAATAAGTCGGCGTTCCTTTAAGTAATTGCATATTTCTCCTCCTCCTCATATCGTTTGAATATATTTATTAGAACTGTGTGGTACTGTAAAGTTAGTCAAAACAGGGCTTCCATGTGAAGGCTCAGTACCGCTAACCCCTTTTTTAATTTTTTTTTAATTTTTTTTACAGATTTTTTTAAATATTTTTTATAATGCGTTTTTTTTTTATACTTTTTAAAACTCCCTAGGGAGGTTTTCCAGGCACGTCCAGCTGGGAGGAGGCCTCGGGGAAGACCCAGGACTAGGTGGAGGGATTATATCTCCAACCTGGCCTGGGAACGCCTCGGGATCCCCCAGTCGGAGCTGGTTAATGTGGCTCGGGAAAGGGAAGTTTGGGGTCCCCTGCTGGAGCTGCTACCCCCGCGACCCGTTACCGGATAAGCGGAAGAAGATGGATGGATGGATGGACTTTTTAAATACTTTTCTTATTTATACATACCTTTTTCTATTTTCTTCAGTTGTTTCCTCTTATCTGGTTTATTTTTTATACTTTTTTGACTGTGACCTTCACTAGATTTACCATTAGTCGTCACACTCTTCCTCCCATAGAGGTTGATTATAGTGATTCTCACAATTCCCAACTTGACATGGTCCACAAGCAGGCATGCATGGTAGTCCATATTAGAGCTGTAATGGGGCCATAAAAGTTCGGCCCGAAAAGGACCGAGCCCGACAGAATTCGGCCCGAGCCCGACAAGTACATTTTGATTGACAGCTTTTTAAAAGCCCGAACCCGTTTACAGCCCGACTGAACAAAAGGCCGTCTATCAGCAGTGATTAGAGTACATGTCGGAGAATAGCGCGGACACGCGCTTCACACAGCGAGTGGGCACGCACGCCACTCAGCAGAAAGGGGAGAAAAAGAAAAAAGAGACTGCGCCGCACGCACACAGCTCTTTTGTCTTTCGTCAAGAACGAGTCATTTATACATTCTCCTGGAGCGCAAGCTGTAAATTGATAGAAATTAAGACCGAACCCGTCGGGATCTTCAGCTCTAGTCCATATGCCCTGCAACTGTTGTTGTGTTTGGCAGGCAGTTGTGCAATTACAGTGGATCATCTGCAGGAGGCTTTCTGGGGCAGCAGTCTTACTGGTCATAACTGGCAAGAACCGGTTGTCCACCAGTTTCCATCCCCAATCCACTGTGTTCATGTCACCTTCCTTTCCAATCCACTCCATGATCTGGAAGTAAACTCTTTGGCAGTGGTAATTGGTTGAGGACTCAATTGGAGGCAGACGTTATGGGGTAACAAATGATTTGGCGGTAACAATTTTCTTGCTAAAAAGGTTGTAGCGCAAAGAGGCAAGTGAATCGGTACTCTTTCCGCCAAACAACACTGCCATTGCCTTGGTCCCATGGTCCTCTATGACATCCCTTGCTTGTTGTGGGAGCAGAAACACATTTGCACAGGACTGGATGGTTGATTCACCATTCACAAGTTTCTGGAATACTGTCCGTTTGCCAGCACTAGAAGTTCGTGAAGTTGTATCACATCCTGTGAAGGCATGAATAAACAGCAACTGGGAACACAAGTCACTACCCAGGACTTGTTTCATCTCACTGATGTTGTACACTTTAGTAGCTTAGCTTTGAACGAAAATAGAGGCCACTATTGTTCGTCCCAGCATAGTAGAGGAGAAGAATGAGGAAGTCTGTATCCTCCCCTATCAAGGTTTTGTTCTGAGGCCTTGACTGCAGCTTCGACAATGTCCACGTCTGCATCACCTGATGCGGTCATAAGATTGATAAGTCCTTGTTTGTTGCAAGATCTGGAAAGGAAATCATCCTTTCTTCCCACAAGCTCAGTCTCTGCATTGAAGTTAACGACGGGGTGAGTGTTTTCACCACATCTCTGATGCATATTGTCTTTGATGGAAGGACCTTCGCTATAACCAGTGGTGGAGGAAGTACTGAATCTCAGTACTTAAGTAAAAGTACAAATAACCAGAGACAGTTTGCACCTTGGTCAGTGAGGGCGCTGTGTCTAGCGACCCGTGATTTACAAAGGGCTGGTTCAGTTATTTTGATGCTGAGCTTCGACAGTATCCATACTATCCACTACCACAAACAAGGCCTGGCTTTTTAAAAAAGTCCTTATCCTAACCAGCATAAAACGGAAATGTTGTTAGAATCTGAATGCGGTTTGTTTTATTCATGGATGTATTTTAAGACGTTTTGATTTCCTTTAACCATGCAAGTAAGCAAATAAAGTGTGTGAAGCAGCGAACATGGGGAGGAGATGTGAAGAGGTCCAGCCAAATAAATAAGATATGAACGCGTCTTACGCTGCCTGGCGGAGAAGTAAACGATGCTGTGGAGAGAAATAGATGGCAACTGTGATTTAACAACGGGAATAAAAAAAAAAAAAAACTTTTACCGGAGGTTGTATTACCGAGGGTCAGCAGCGCTGCACCCGAGCTCTGGTGCACCGGAACCGGCTTGGAAGCCGATTGAAAGATCGGCGGTGCCCCATATATATCTATAGCAACCAGACTTCACTGGTGAGACAAACGTGTGACGGGTCAGGAAGACGTTTTGGCAGGAGGAAAAACTGAATGTAATGGAACGTTGTAGAAATGTAGTGGAGTAGAAAGTATAGATAATTGCTGCAAAATGTATGCACTATTGATACTACTTAAGTAAAGTACAGATACCTGAAAAATGTACTTAAGTACAAAGTATTTGTACTTCGTTACATTCCACCACTGGCTATAACTATCAAAAACGACTGTTTGATGTTGCTTTACCATAATGGCGTATGGTAAAGTCTGCATATGACATAACTGTCACCCTTTTTCCATGCCAAGCGGTGAACCAGGGAGCCACCATCAAGAACATAATACTCAGTTGGTGCGATGGAATCCAGGACAGTTTTGTTAGATTTCTTGCTTAAGAACTCAGTGACTGCCTGTGCTAGTTGGGGCTTGTTGGCTTTATAGATTTCCTTGCCTACGAACAGGGCTGCAGGAAATGAGCAGAGCTCATAGCTCATTACCACTTCCAGTGAAAACTATCCTGGATGGAATCCAGGATGGTTTTGTTAGATTTCTTGCTTAAGAGCTCGGTGACTGCCTGTGCTAGTTGGGGCTAGTTGGCTTTACAGAAGATTTCCTTCATAGCTCATTACATCTTCCAGTGAAAATTGTCCAGTTTTCGACATGATCAGGAACCGTTGGAACAACAAAGCAGGATCAATGGTTCAATCTTGGGCAACTTTGATGGTGGAGTAATCTGCAAGGGTTTTTGCCCGGTCTTTCCGTTTGAAGGATATTCCAAAAATGGGTTTTCCAATCATCTTTTCAATGATCTCATTGCCAACAGTCTCAAACTCATGCACATTCACCTCCTCTTTGGCAACAACACCAGTTACAATGTTTCTCAGAGATGGGTCTGGAGAGAATGGTGTGCAAATGCTAAGCTTTTCCTCGATATTTTCTAGATCAGAGTGATCTCTTTTCATCCTTGCTTCTGAGCATTCTTGGTGCTGGTCGTGTAGGTGAGGTTTCATTGAATTCCTGTATGGCGTTGTTGTATTCAGATGTGATGGGTGTAGACATGGTCCACAATGCTCGCATTTCTTCAGTCATTCCACTTCCATGGGTCAAGCCTCCACTGCTTTTCAAGGTTCACATCAATTTCTGCTCGATGACAAGGTCAGAGCTACCCAGCCTGCCCAGTACTGGTTAAATAACTTTTACATTTAATGTCAAGTCTGTTTTTAAGCAAGAAAAGGGTATGTCCAAAAACATGTACTGAATAAGAGTTACATGACTGTTAAACCGTTTACATCTCTGGTAAACCCCAAACAAAGATAAAACCTTACAGTAATCTCACAAAATCATGTATTCCATACGTATGTAATCATGTCAGTTCAAATTAGACAAGTCCAATGGCTTCATAGACCCAGACAACATGGGGTTACACACCAAGATTACTTGGCTAGGTCAAATATTGAAGGACTTTTAGTATGTTATTAAGGACACCTAATACTACAAAAACCAGCTGAGAAACCTTTTGTTAGAATATTTTTAGGGTTATGTGTTTTTTTTTTTTTTTTTCCATATATGCAGCCGCCTACTATATTTCTTCACTTACACTGTCACTCTGTTGAAATATGCACACACGTGGTACGCTCCTAGGGTTTGTCACGTAGTCGACCCGTGTGCTGACGTGCACTAACATGTGCAAGTGGCACGGTAACTGGCCAAGGAAACATGATCATTATAGCGTTTCAAGCGGGCTCTAAATCAAACACAACTAAGCCACACAGCCAACGGACGGGACACAGCGCTCCACAAAATAAACAAAATATTATACTTATCGCAACACTTTCGATATAATATTGTGCAACGTGATATCGCGATGATATTGAGTCGATATATCTTGCACCCCTAGTTAGAACTTTGTTTTCTTTTTTTGTGAGTGTTTAAAATCAAGTTGTCAGTAAAGTAAAAGTGTTGTATTTGTAAATGTATGTAATATTCACATCATAGGGAGGTGTTCAAAGCAAAGCACAGACAGACTGGGAAGAAGGTCGCGCTGAAGAAAGTTTTGATGGAAAATGAGAAAGAAGGGGTAAGAGACCATTCAGAGTCTTTATTTATTTTTTTATAGCCTTATATGCTGAATATCCATAAGATTGGGACACCTGTTAGGAACGGTTGATGTGGACCCAGCGTGAGTTGTTTTTTCTATGTGACAGAAAAGGCATATTAAAGGTACAATGTGTCGTTCTTGACCATATGCTCCAAAAACAAAGAGGGCAGCAGCAAGAATGGCATGATTTACTAATTGAAGCGATGAAGGTGTTCAACATCAGGGCTGCAGTTAACAATTATTTTAATTGCCGATTCATCTGTTATTTTCTTGATTAATTGATCAGTTGTTTGCTATATAAAATGTCAGAAAATGGTGAACAATGTCGATCAGTGTTTCCCGAAGCCCAAGATGACGTCCTCTAATGTCTTGTTTTGTTCACAACTCAAAGATATTTAGTTTATTGTCACAGAGGAGTAGCCTGGGAAAACCCTGACGAACTTCCGGCAAATTTGAGATTTGCTCTGCAAGTCAGTCTGGCCAAGAGCCCATTCAAGCCCATTCCCAATTTTTCCAAATCGAGGCACCAATCACAACCGTTGAGGCGGGCTTTACACAATGATGATAGCGCAGGGACAGCAAGCGGCTTCTTGTTTACATTCAACATGACGGCTACCGAAGCACAGCAACCCGTTGATGCTGCTGTCGCTGCTACGTCACCCAGATCATTGGTCTGATTGGTTTAAGGACTATCCAATTGCGCCCAGAGGCATTGGAGCGGCGTCCGTTGGTGACGCCCCTTTGGAAATGAGCTGTGAATGAACCTTTCCCAGACCCACTCTCAGTTACAACTGAGAAGAGTTTGGTGTCAACCAGGCTAACAGAGGAGTGAAGAAACTAGAAAAATATATGTATTTTTCATAAAAAAATGACTCAAACCAATTAATCAATCATCAAAATAGTTGGCGATTAATGTAATAGTTGACAGCTAATCAATTAATCACTCAATCTTTGCATCTCTGTTCAAGATTGTGTACAGTTAAACACACAATAAACCTAGGGATATCTTCAAAAATCTGGGGCGCCTGGGTAGCTCACCTGGTAGAGCGTGCGCCCCATGTACAGAGGTTCAGTCCTCGCCGTAGTAGCCGCGGGTTCAGTTCCGACCTGCGGGAGCAAGCGAGATGAGCTGTATCGGAGCGGCTGTGTAAGGGAAAAGCGAGAGGAAAAAGATGGCAAAGACGATGTAAAGTGGGTTACAGTGAACAATAAAATGGCAAAAGGTTCTTAAGACGTAGTGGCTTCACCTGTTGTTAAAGTGAAGGGTGTTACAACGTGGAGACTAGAGTGTCACACACAGAGCACACCTTTTTCGTTTACTTAAACCGCGCAACTTTTGCAGTTATGTTGTCACACAGAATGACATGTCGTGCAGCCCTAGTATTGAAGGAAAATCAAAACGAATATTCAATTCCCTAAATTGAAAATCAAATACCTACCCAACGAACGAATACTCAAATATTCGGACCCAGCCCACTGACTTGGCTGTGAAACTCCCTGGCATTCACTCTTTTAAATAACTGTAGCATATGTCCTGTGCTTATAATGCTGCTTGTTTTTGCTCTGGCTACATAATTCTACATATTGACAACGTGCTTGAATTTGTTAGTCCATCAGGGTTTCTACACATTCACTAATATGAGTTTTCTCCGGCTGCTTTATTTTAGTTCCCAATCACAGCCCTGAGAGAGATCAAGATCCTGCAGCTGCTCAAACATGAGAATGTGGTCAATCTGATTGAGATCTGCAGAACCAAAGGTTGGTACAAAAATGTGCTATAATGATCTATTTCTGTCTTTAATCTAGCTTTGTGTGGTTGTATATTTAGGGCACTTATCTGTCCTACCATGTAAGAAGTAGCAAAATGTGTCTTGCTCCAATGATGGGAGCAGGAAGCATATGTTGCATAAAATTATTCTTCCGTTGTTCTTGAAGCTACTCAGTTCAACAGATACAAAGGCAGCATCTACCTGGTGTTTGACTTCTGTGAGCATGACCTGGCTGGGCTGCTCAGCAATGCCAATGTAAAGTTCACCCTGGCAGAGATCAAGAAGGTCATGCAGATGCTGCTCAATGGATTGTACTACATCCACAGAAACAAGGTGAGGCATTGATAAAGATGACTATCCAGATTTAAGATCTTAGACAGAAATGTATGTAAAATACCCTATATACTGTATATACCCTAGAGAAAAGAGTGTGTGTGAGTGAACTGCTCCAAATTCCAAACCCTGAGTTCACTGGGTACCCAGGAAACCAAGAGTGAAGTACATTGGATGAATGGTTCATGCCATATTTCAAACAGACCACACATACAATGAAATTAATTAATTTTCATAATTAATTAATGAAAATTAAATTCATGTCTAACAACAGAACAAACTTTAGACATGGAAAAATTAACCTTTACAATCAGAAATCAAGTACACAAATAGAGTAAGATCCACTCCAAAGAGAGAGTGTATAATAAATTGTCTTTTCGTTTCTGAAAGTAGACCAATAGGGTAGATCTTTTTCAATTAATAAACATGGATTTTATCAGTTTAAACCCAAGAAATACCACCTCATTTGTTATTACTCTCACTGTTACAATGTCTTCGATCTTAATGTTTCCTTCTCTTGGATCAGATCCTTCACAGAGATATGAAGGCGGCCAACGTGCTCATCACCAGAGACGGTGTCCTGAAGCTGGCTGACTTTGGTTTGGCTCGAGCCTTTAGCCTGGCTAAAAACAGCCAGGGGAACCGCTACACTAACCGCGTGGTCACACTCTGGTACAGACCTCCAGAGCTGCTGCTAGGTAAGAGTCAACCATAAAACTCAAAGACAAATCATTGTCCTCATATATCAAAAAGGCATTCAGTAATGATGTATAGAACTCATTGATGCTGAGTTTGCAAAGTGCTTGACAAATTATTAAAAAAAATATAGACAAAGGCATTGCATTATTTATGTATTTATCTAACGATTCAGTTGTTTTTTGATAGGTGAGCGAGACTACGGCCCCCCCATTGACCTGTGGGGGGCAGGCTGCATCATGGCAGAGATGTGGACAAGAAGTCCCATAATGCAAGGCAACACTGAGCAGCATCAGCTCACTCTCATCAGCCAGCTCTGTGGCTCCATCACTGCTGAGGTAAGATGACATTATAACGGGAACATCAGTTTAGACCAAAGTTGCATTACCTGGTGACATACTCACAGGGCTCAACTTTTTTCCAAAAGAAGCACGTGTGCAGAAAGAACTTTCTGGGTCGTAACAGGGGCGAATTAAAATGTATCAAAAAAGTGCTCATATTATGCTCATTCGTCGTTGTACTTCACATTGCTGCAGCTCCTCTTTTCACCCTGTGTGTTGAGCTCTCTGTTTTAGCTACAGAGTGAGGCATCTCACTTCTGTTCCATCTTTGTTGGGAGTCGCACATGCGCAGCAGCTAGGTAAGGACTACTAGCCAGTCAGAAGCAGAGTATGAGGGCGTGCCATGCTAGCAGCTAGGCGAGCATTAGAACGTGTGTTACAAAGTGACCACGTTTGTCTCTGAAGTAAAGGCTGGACTACAATAGAGCTGTTTGGAGCAGTTTGTGAACAGTGTTTTCTGTTGGAGATGGTAAGTCCCTTTGGGGGGGACTTTGGGCTTTTTCACTTTGTAAACCTATAACGTGCACAAAAAAAGATATATAACACTATAAAGGAAAGGGGAAAAGGCCAAAAAGCATAATATGAGCACTTTAATAACAGGAATACGAGGAGACATTTACAAGCCAAGTGATTTTATTTATTTGAATAGAAAAAAAGAATACTAGGTTTTTAATTATTTCTCCTTTTTGTTATTGAATAATTTTGTAAGGAGTCATACTTTTAACTGCTTTAAACTGTATATGGTTCAAGGAGAGACACATTGTCCATCTACTTTGACTAAGTCTGAGCATCATTGATGTAAACATTTTTCTGTAAACTTGTACAGGATACATGATATATGTACAGAAGTATTTGGGATGGGAAAGAGAATTTGCTTTTAGAGCTGGGCGATATAGAGAAAATCAAATATCACAATATTTTTGACCAAATACTTCAATGTCAATATTGCGGCAATATTATAGGGTTGACTTTTGGTGCTTATAATGACTAAGTGGGTAAAGGCAAATAATAGAACAGTAAGTTCAGAAAATAACATCAGTTTACTGTAATGCAGCCTTTAAAACCAGGAAAAGACAGCACTGTCATATCACCATATACAAAATGTAAGACTATCTAGTCTCGTATATTGATATTACCCAGCCCTATTAGCTTTGTTTTTTATCTGTTTATTATCATGTGTTGATTCATTATTCATTTTCTTTGTAAAACAGACTCCACTGCAGCAGAAAAATATGAAGTGTTTTTAAGTGTGGAAAATACCCAAACGTTATTCGCACAACTGCTCCCAAAATACATTTTACAGTTGGCACACATCTATTTTTAGTCGCAAATGCGCTTGAAACACTCTCACTGTCGAGCCCTTACTCTTCTTTGTCAACTTGGTCATGAACCATTTTGTCCTTCCATTAGGTGTGGCCTGGCGTGGATAAGAAGTATGAGCTTTACCAGAAAATGGAGCTGCCCAAAGGCCAAAAGAGGAAAGTAAAGGATCGCCTTAAAGCCTATGTCAAAGACCCGTACGCCCTGGATCTGATAGATAAACTCCTAGTCCTGGACCCGGCACAGCGCACCGACAGCGACGACGCGCTCAACCACGACTTCTTCTGGTCCGACCCCATGCCGTCAGACCTGAAGAACATGCTCTCCACTCACAACACCTCCATGTTTGAATATCTGGCCCCGCCCAGACGGAGAGGCCACATGCCGCAGCAGCCGCCCAATCAGAACAGAAACCCAGCCACCACCAGTCAGACTGAGTTTGATCGAGTGTTTTAGTGGCTGGGGAAGTTAATGGACAGTTGTTTGCCTAGCTGGGCTTTTTTTTTTTTTTATTATTTAGTCACAAATGACAACTTTCTTTCCTAACCTGTCCTATATTGAGGAAAGCTACACATTCCTTTTTTGGTTGAGGTTTGGCAGACATTACCTGGAGATCTATACAGTTTCTTTGTATGATCACTGCTCTGCGTGAGTTTATGGCAGAGGACGCAAGTTGTTTGGGTTGACCAGGGACAGGACTTTATGTTCGAAGTTATGCAGAGCCCTTTGCAAGCCAAGTTATTATCTTTGTATGCTTTTTCTCCAGGGGATAATGAAGAGACTGATGTTAACATGGCTTGGGTGTGTTCCCTGTGTTGTAGGGCTGCAACTAACAATTATTTTCATAGTCGATTAATCTGTCGATTATTTTCTCGATTAATCGATTAGTTGTTTGATCTATAAAAATGTCAAAACATGGTGAAAAATGTGGATCAGTGTTTCCCAAAGCCTAAGATGACGTCCTCTAATGTCTTGTTTTGTCCAAAACTCAAAGATATTCAGTTTACTGTCACAAAGGAGAGAAGAAACTAGAAGATATCACATTTAACAAGCTGGAATCAGAGACATTGTATTTGTTTTAATAAAAAAATGACAAACGATTAATCGATTATCAAAATAGTTGGCGATTAATTTAATAGTTGACAACTAATCGATTAATCGATTCATCGTTGCACCTCTACTGTGTTGCCTTGATTAAACAAGGCCCCTGTTAGTTTTAATTTTGATTCATTTGTGAGTGAGTCTGGCATTTTAGTTTTTACATTTTCACAATATTATCATTGTTTTTGTTTAAAAAAAAAAAAAAAAAAGAAGCTATCTTTAAAGGCTGTGCAGTATTTTGAGGTGATAACCATTTTACACGATACCACAAACATTTCTAAACAAGCCAAAACTGACTTACCCAAAATAAAGTGGTTATTACGCAACTTGTATGACTCTGTGTGATCATGGTATTTCTTAGGGGGTTCCACTCAAACAGGAAAGGTACCCTTTGTGTGAGCTGTATGTTTGTTTTCAAAGTAACAAGAAGGTGAACAGCAAACTCAAGGGAGCTAGAGCAACAAGACTTACTAAAGCTTGTTCCCGAGTTGTTTACATTAGGAAAGTTAGATAAGTAAAAATATTATGGGCTCTTAAATGTGCTTGAAATATGCCCTGATCATGGTTTAGGCAAATGCAATGTTTAAACTCAACAGATTGTGTTAGAATGCCAGGTAAGTGTAGTGAAGGTTGTATTTTATGGCTCTGTTCTGAAATATTATAGGTGCAACTATGGAGGTCAGTAGTGGAAGTATCTGGACAAAAAATGCAATTGAGCTACTTAACTATTTCCACATTATGTTATGCTTTTACTCGGCTACATTTATTTGACAGCTGGAGTTACTAGTTACGTTGCAAATTAAAGAGTGAACATTCACTGAACTATATGTACAAATAATAACAGGGTAGATTGTCCTGCCAATCATGCACAGTTTGTACATGCCCACACAGCTCTAAATTATGCTGTTATAGTTTTAGACTGCCGGGGGACTTCCTTTGAGCTCCTCTCTCCCATCCATGTCCCAGAAATGCTTGTTACTAACTTAGGTCTGGGAGCTTATTCCCCAGAGTCCTTATGTTTTTTCGCCCCACAATTTTACTTGGATCAGGGTGGCACCTTAATCATGGTTGCAGCTGTCGCTGTGGTCCTGCTGGGCATCCTGCTATGGACTGCTACGTTCTGCTGCGCCCTGCAGTGCCCTGCTACGCCATGAACTACTACAACTATTATTTCTAGTCATAGTTCCATTATCTTTATTATGACTATAATTGCCACTGTTCATCACACCCCCAACCGGCACCATCAGACACCGCCTACCAAGAGCCTGGGTCTGTCCAAGTTTTCCTCACCGCTCAAGGTTTCTGCCTAAAAGGGAGTTTTTCCTCGCCACTGTTGCACTAAATGGTTGCTCTCGGGGGAATTACTGGAATTGTTGTTCTTTGTAAATTACAGTGTGGTCTAGACCTACTCTATCTGTAAAGTGTCTTGAGATAACTCTTGTTATGATTTGATTATATAAATAAAATGTAATTGAATTGTACTGAGAAGGTCTAATCAGGCGACATACGTGAGCATGGGTGAGCAGGCGTTTTAAGATTTTGTATACAAAATATATGATGTATTATTACTTATTAAACTAACAAACATAAGTACATAGAATTTGCTCCACCTCGACTGCATTATAAGTACGGTTACTTTTGCGACGTGTTCATAAGCACAGAACAATTAAGCACAAAATCCTAATTGCAGTTCAAAATTTTCACTCCATTTCTAGTAAAACAGGACAATACATTTTACAATGGCACCCATTCAAACACACACACACACACACACACACACACACACACACACTGATACCAGTAGAGCTGCCATGCAAGGTGCTGGCCTGGCCATCTGGAGCAATTTAGGTTTCAGTGTCTTGCTCGAGCACATTTTGGACACAACTTGTCCAATCAGAGGCAGGATCAAAACTACCAACACTGATTAATGAAAACCGACTGAGCCACTGCCACTCCGTGTAAAAATGACCCAACACAAAAGGCAGGATGCTGTCTATAATGTTAATAGTTTATAAACCTCATACACCTTTTCCAACGTACACTACTTATCCAGATGTTTCTAACACCACTGTATTACAGCCATGTAGATAAAACATGAAGAATCCACCCATCACACATTGATGAACTGCCTCCAGTAGGTGGCAGCATCATATTACAGTATCATTAAACAGTAGGATACACACATTTTGTGTGCTTGAAACTGAATCCTTGACAATCATCCTTACTGTAGCTCTCACAATAATGCAACCAGAAGAAACACATGTATGCTGGGATGTGCTTGTCCCCATTGGAGAACTACAGTGCTTTTTGGAAGTTGCAACTGTAACTCTATCTGAATGTTCTGCTTTAAGCTAAATGTCTATAATGTACATATAACCTATAATGTCTAGAATCATCAAACACCAATACAGAAATTGGAAGCTTTTAATCTTTACAGTTTCAATAATTTGAGTGACTTCACACAAATCAAAAGTGTGATGCACTCAAATCAGCAGTTTGCTTTAATATTTATATTTTGTCTGTAGTAATTTAGAACAAAAGTTACAAACTAAAGGTATGCAATAAATTAGTAACAAGGAATTGTATAATCCTGCTTCCCTCCAGCATCAGGCCACATGTTTTCATCGACACATTGGATGTCCTTCTCTTGCCATGCATCATCTATCATTACAAATGATGTGGTGTTTTTATTGCTTCCACCTCCATTACTTTCTGAAAAACAGTAATTCAATTCAATTCAATTTTATTGATAGTATCAAATCATAACAAGAGTTATCACAAGACACTTTACAGATAGAGTAGGTCTAGACCACACTATAATTTACAAAGACCCAACAATTCCAGTAATTCCCCCAAGAGCAAGCATTTAGTGCGAGCATTTATAGATCTCGACATTTCCGACCGCACTTGAAGGCAGCTTCATTTCACAGAGAAAGAGAGAAAGAAAAGAAATGGAGGGACTGTGGACTTTGTTATTGCAGGAAACAGTCAGCTGTTACACAAACTCCTGGGCAGTTCTGTGCTTGTTTTTTTTGTATTTTTACTTTCTTGTGGCAGCAATAGAGGCAGTGAGGCTTCCTGTTTACTTTCCGCCTAGAACTTTTCTTCACATCCCCTCAAAACGGACTGACAAGTCTGATCGCCGCTTACTTGATTGGCCACTGCAGCGTGACGTTGGGTTGCCTTTTTCCAAAAGTTGAATCAGTCAAAACTTTTTGCCGCAAGGTCGCTGCATTTTTTTCTGGCTCCCCTCTGCGGCAACCACGGCAGCAACCTAAACGCACTGTCCCCAGTAAAAATGAATGGGAAAACCTGCATTTTCGCCGGACCGTCTGACGGTCCTGTTTTGGTTCTTTGACAGATAGTTTTTTTAATCAGGGCAGCAATTTTCAGATTACATTATGTGCTTACATAATTGCAAAAGGGTTCTCGGCTGTTGTAGAAAGAAGTGGCTGATCTTTAATGCAATATCTACATTGCCCATTATCAGCAACCATTCATCCAATGTTCCAAAGGCACATTCTGTATACTAATCTGATATCATTTTAAAAGGCTAACTGAGAAAACATGACTTCATGACATGACAAAAAACAATGCAACTGATCTCAGCTGGTATTCTGTCTATAATGGAGTGGAATGGAAATTTCTAAGTGACCCCAAACTTTTGACCGGTAGTGTATATATAAAATAAGAAACTAATTAGTACTATACAAGAAATAAATAGCTAAATACATACAGATTAAACCAAACACAGTGAAGTCTGAGTCTCTGCAGGAAGGAATGCAGTGGAATCCTTTACTTTCTGACTGCCTGGAGGTTAATCTAACAAATACAACTAAGACACTTCTAGAAATCTTTTTTTTTTTTTTTTTATCTTTCTAAAATTCATAAAGAACTAAAATAATTCTTATGAAATGAGTTTGAACTTTTTTTGTTTCAACTTATGATAATATATGCAGTTTGCTCTTTCAAAGAACCTTTATCCAGAAAATGTTATTGAGAAACCTTATTGTATAATATATATATATATATATATATATAGTTGGCAAAATAGTGAGATTTTTTTTAATGTATATATTGCATGTGCATGTAATCGTCAAGAATCTCCTCAGGCTTATAGTTTCACTCTCCTCAGTCTAACAACAGTCTGTGTGTGGTGTCAGACTGGAGCTTTACTCAGATGATGGATTGCTCTTTTAGTTCCAGAGCTCCTCCGCTGTCACTTCTGTTGAAGAGGAGGGTGTGTGTGTGTGTGTGTGTGTGTGTGGGTGTGGATGTGTGTTGACAACGATGACAACAACAACTAACATAAATTAGAAAGCCCTCCAGGACAGATGGGCCTCTGACTGCAGCCGCCTGCATGCAAATAGACTCACAATTATTTGCCATAGAAACAACACTATTGATTATCTGTATGGATGAGACACCAAGATGCAAAAGGACGCATAAACGGTGCCAAGTTTGGACCACAGAAGAGAACACTGAACTGGCTCCAATATTCTTTCTAACTGATGTGATGACACTGGGCTTCAGGGTTTGCTTGGGGCAAATGCCATGTCACATTGGCAAAAATGTAATTTCAGATTCACAAGGGTCTCTCTCCTTGAGTGCTAGAAAAACCTTGCTGCTATATTTGGTGAAGTTCGGCTCTGTGAAGGTAATTTGATCTGAACGGCCTCTGCATTCCTTGAGTCTACGTGTCATGATATCTTCAGAGAAATCAGACGCAAATCCCCACCATAAGAGGAAAAACTGTCATCTACACAGATAAAACCCTTTATCTATTTCCTCTTTCCCGAAACCATTTCCATAGCAGCAGGCGTCCGTAGGCTTCATCAAGTTTAGTTCTCTACAATTGTATCTGGCCATTGCTGTTTTGGTTCTTTTGTCTGTCTCTTTACAAGATTTTAACTGTAATATTCACCTTTGTGTTTCTTGAATTGTAATGCTAATGCAGGATACACACTTTTGAGACCTTCTTTAGCAGAGTGGCTCTAGGGCTGGCAATGTTGGACAATTGGTCCTCCACTTTGGTCCAGAATATCTCAACAACTACAGTATTGGATAGATTGTCATGACATTGTTCTACAGTTATGGTCTCCAGAGGATGAATCCTAAACTTTGTGTTTAGTGCCAATTAGAAAATGTTAACATGATAACATGTTAAACTAAGAGTGGGATCATGGTATACATACCTGCTTAACAGCAGCATTTTAACAGTGTCACTGTGAGCTAGTTAGTATGCTGATGTTAGCATTTAGCTCGAAGCAGTGCTTTACAGCCTCACAGAGCTGCTAGCATGGCCTTAGACTCTCAGGCCATATTCACACAGCCTCATGAATGCAGCGAAGATGCCAACGCATGCCAAATTTTTAAAGATTTCTGCCTTCTGAAGGTGCTCGGCCGAAAAACGAGCGGCTGCCATGGGCCACTGGCATCAACAGACTCTCATCGCATCTGGGTTAGTTTGCTAGAACATATACTTAAAATCTATCTATAGTTAGCAGCTAACCCAGTAGCACACACAGTCTATGGTAGAACAGCACACACACCCTGAGCTGCAGAAGAGTGCCACTTCACGGTGAGAGGAAGTACAAAACACGCATCCACAGCAGTCAGCAGTAACATGCCGACGGCAGTCTCTGGGCTAAAAGACTGAAAGGTACGTTGGTGAATGCTATTTTGCTTGTGTTTATATGATTTTGGCATTTAACAGAGTTGTTTATTCATGTATTTATTAGACAGTCCTTCCAGAAAAATGCAGAGTTTTTTTGTGATTGTTGCGGGCAAAAATCCTTGATTATGCGGCACGTTTTCTTAAAAAATGCGATGGAATATGCGGGATATTTATGCAATTTTATGCGATGAAATTGCGGGAACTTGCAAAAACTGCGGTTTCATCATGGCTTCATCGCGGGGTTTGCAGCTTTTTGATGATGTTCACGTCGCGTAATTACGTCACTTCATAACGTTCCCATGGCAACAGGGGAAAATGGCTGCTCTTGTGTGAAGTAAACGCAACATTTTTCAACTTTCTGCTAAGATGTATGTGAGTTTTTTGCAACGAAAATGCGGGGATTGTGAAATCATGCAAGCCCCGCATATTTCGCGGTGAGCCTGTTGGAACGTAGCAAACTCGCCGCTCACACTGGGTGGATCTTCACTAATGCTATGCGCTCTAACGTTAGTAGTAACATCATTTTTATATAGTAGAGGAAGGTTTATGTTAAGGATGACTCCAGTGCATCATCGAACCATGATTTCAGACCACCTAAAAAAATACTGAACATAATGGGGAAAAACAGTTTAACAGTCTAACTCCACAATTCAGTACTACACAGTTTACAGTCTTCCCACACGTATCAACAATTATTTTCTAATGTATGTATGTATAATGTGTTTAGAAAGAAATCAGTGATTTTTCTTTATCCGGACTTTGATACATGTTATCACATGACCAAAGCTTAATACTTACTTGATACGTCCTTACAACTGAACAAACCCTATGATAAAGGAGTAAACTCCACCCACAGAAGATGAAAGTGAGATGCTGTTGAAATAAATGCAAACCAATACCTGCCTGGAATTGAATGTAACATACCGTATGATATGTGTGACAGTAAGGGGTCTCTGTTACATGTTAAACCACTGGTGTAACACCTTATAAGCAGGGGTTAAAGTGGGCTGGAAGGATCCAGAATTGCGTTCCGGCACCTTCGTTTCATACATCAGTGTTTCATTCTGCAGCTATGCACAGTCCAATGTCAGTGGTTAGTTAACATCTGTAATAACAGCAGGACAGTTGAGTGTTATCTAAACTGCTAAAGTCAGTTAAGTGAAGTGATGAGAATGTTGTCGGTGGCCTACCAGTTACAAACAGGCTGGGCAGAGAACGACATGCTAACGTGCTGACGGATTTGGTGATTACAGCTGAGCTACACCAGAGAATATTCCAATAAAACAGACCCCCAACCCCCCAAAATAAAAATCTTAGTGTTCCCCCGCCTACCAAAATTCCCTTTAAGAATCTCCCAAGATGCTGTATATGACTCATCAGCATACCAACAATATGCTGCTCTATAATATGCTGGTAATACTCCTCAATTTGCCATGATCTTCAGGCTTTGGTTGGCCACATCACAGATCTCTTGTTCTGATCAAATGGGCTGTGGCTGAACCTACAAACACAATTACACGTCTATTAAAGCTCCATGTGTTCTACATCTACATAGGCTACTGTTTGCAGGACAGGACAGGAAATGCCAATTGAGAATATAAATGGCAATGTATTGTGCCACATTTCTGCCCACGGTACAGACCCTTCCTCCTGTAGTTTTTGGATTTGATTAGATTTCTTTTTATTTTAGCCATTCCATCAAACCTTCCTTGCTGAGTCAGCTTTGGATCTTGTGGAATATGATAATAGCACACTCCTCTAAGTGTTTCAAGTCCTTTTTACTACTTTGCTAATTAGCAATAAATACAAAGTACAGCTAAAGTTGATGGGAATGTCTGGAGGGGACCATGAATGTCTGTATCAAATTGCATGGCAATTCATCCAACGGTTGTTAATTCATGTCACTAAAAGCCCAAAATGTAAATGTGACACTAGAGGAAAGGTCAGGAGATCACCATCAGTTTGGATTCATTCTCTTGGGACCATGGAATGTCTGTAGAAAATGTCATAACAATCCATCCAACAGTTGTTGAGTCTGGACAAAAGTGATGGACCAACCCACACACAGACACTGCTACCCATAGAACCACACCACTAGCATGCATAAAAAGGCACTGGCCTTCACCAAAATATGTGAATAGAATTGTAAATGTGTGATGTTCATTTCCTCCAGCATTTCTCTGAGTTAATTGGGCCCTCACATTGCCATTATTGGTGGTGTCTGGGAGTATTTTTTTCTTTCCATATAAACACCTAAGTATTTGATTATTAGATGTACTTTCGTGCACGCTACTTCCCAAGTAGGCTATCTCATGATTTATCAGTGTTCATTTCACCTGTCCTCAAAGTTGATTTCACGCTATTATTGCAAGTGTTGCCAGCACATAAACTGGGAGTAACACTTTGCTCACTTATCATGTTGCACTGTTCTTGACAGTTTACTTTTAGTAGGCTGAGCCAATCAGGAGAGGCACACAGATTCTCTTTTACTCTCTCCATCACCTTCTTCCAACTCTTCCTTTTCTCATTTTCCTCCCTCCACCACATTTTCAGTCCTAGCCAGCGGCGCCTGTATGTGGCTGATGGCATCCGGCGTGCAGGGCAGCACACATGAAAGAGGTCCTGTCACTCACTTGAGGCGACCATATGTGTGCCTGCAAGAGCTCTGTGCCAGCGGCGGGCTGCCTCTGCCAGAAGACATTAGGGAAGCAGCAGGATGTCATTAAGGCGGCACGATGATTGATTAACCGTAAATCGTGAGCATGAGACCTACCAGTCCCAGCCTCTACCTCTCCCTTTTCTCTCACACACACACACACACACACACACACACACACACACACACACACACACACACACACACACACACACACACACACACAAAGTCCCAAAGAGAGCAGTGGGCTGAGGTGGAGATGGAGACAGGGGGAGCCCCCTGTAGATGCAAGGGTGTAATTGCATTAGCTGCCCAGTAGGGAGAGGATGAGCTTGGGTTGCTCTGAAATGAACACAGTCAGGGGCCACATCAAGCCATTAGTAGCACTCCAGCCCTCTGCTTCACTCCTGAGGCGGATTTCATATTCAGCTTTTCTGCAGCGGCTCACAGAGCTGTGGGGAGTTAATGGCAGCTCTCAGTTGCTTATCCTGTGTCACTGGATGTATTTCTGTTGAGGACGAGAGACTGGCTTCAGAGTTGAGCAGCGAAGAGTTTTAACTACAAACCCCAATTCCAATGAAGTTGGGATGTTGTGTAAAACGTCAATAAAAACAGAATACAATGATTTGCAAATCCTTTTCAACATATATTCAATTTAATACACTACAAAGACAAGATATTTAATGTTCAAACTTGATGATGATGATTGTTTTGAAAATATTCATACTCATTTCGAATTTGATGCCTGCAACACGTTCCAAAAAGTTGGGACAGGGGCATGTTTACCACTGTGTTACATCAACTTTCCTTTTAACAACACTCAATAAGCGATTGGGAACTGAGGACACTAATTGTTGTAGATTTGTAGGTGGAATCCTTCACCATTCTTGCTTGATATAGGACTTCAGTTGCTCATATTTTGCGCTTCATACTGGCCAAATCATTGTATTCTGTTTTTATTTATGTTTTACACAGTGTTTGTACATCTTGATCAGTGTCTGTATCTGTATGGGAAGAAAAATCATAAAATTCAAGACCATCAATAATATATATATATATATATATATATATATATATATATATATATATATATATATTAAAGATTATTTTTTGGCCATTTTTAGGCCTTTATTGACAGGACAGCTGAAGAAATGAAAGGGGAGAGAGGGGGGAATGACATGCAGCAAAGGGCCGCAGGTCGGAGTCGACCTGAGCAACAACTGAGCTATCTGGGCGCCCCATCAATAATATTTTGACTTGAAGACTTGGGCTTTTACTTCACCAAGTTGTACGGTACAGAAAAAAGTGTCATAATTCACAGGTTTTGGCGGAGAACAAAACTTCTGAAACAAAGCGAGATAAAAGTTCAGATAATGGGGAGCCAGTGTGTCTCAGCTCCCTTAAAAGTAACTTGAGCTCCCTTGAAAACATAACAATAACAATAATAACACATAACAACAGAAATTGAGATTGGGTGGGTCACAGAAAACTGATAAATCAACTTTATACTATACAATTTCTGGACTTTGATGACCCCCTAAAGTGTGCTTCCATCCACCTATTTTTATGCGCATTTTTAAATTTGCGCATTAAAAGGAAGAAGTACAGCAGAAGACTTACATTGCATTTCATTTAGCTGACGCTTTGAAAAGAAGCATCAGCTATCTGTTCAAATTTGGGCTAAAGCTGCCCGGCTTTGGTAAGCTGACAACAAAGACAGAAAGAAATCTAAAGCGCGTAATTTCAAGTTCAAGTTTATTTGTCACATGCATAGTCATACACTTACAACAAGCAGTGACATGAATTCCTGGCTCCACTCCAATTGTGCTATCACATAACTAATAGCATAATAAGTTAAGTTATAGAATAAAGTTAAGTTTAAAACATGAATAAATAAGAAGCTAAAGATAAAAGATATACCACCCAGACTACCCCTACTCATAAATATAATAAGACCTTGTACTACTAAAGTGCTCACTAAAGTAGATCCAGGGATTAAAGTGCAAGGTGCATTGTGCAGTTTGTCATGTTTTGATTCAGGAGCCTAACAGCTTGTGGATAAAAATTCCTCCTGAGTCTGTATTAGCCATGATGCTCCTGAATCGCTTGCCTGATTTCAGCAGCTGAAATAGGCAGCTGCCAGGATGGGAGGTGTCTTTTAAAATCTTGACAGCCCTACTCCAACATCTCTTCTGATGGAGTTCGTCCAGGGATGGGAGAGCTGAACCGCAGCAACGCTCAGCAGCACAGGATCACTCTTTGGAGGGCCTTCCTGTCCTTCTCACAGCTGTTTCCATACCACGTTGCCATACTCTGCGTCAGGATACTCTCCACAGTGGCAGAGTAAAAAGATCTTAACATGGCTGGAGAGGCTCCATACTTCCTCAGCTGTCTTAGATGGTACAGGCGCTGATTAGCTTTCCTGGCTGTAGTCCCCCCCTGACCCAAAAAAGAACTACAGTTTCCATAAAACTTGTGCAGCACAGAGATGGAAATTAACAAATTACACTTACTAAAATCTGTAATTTGACTTTACTTAAGTATGTTGTAGTGGGCAATCTGACCACAAAAAATGCCAATGGAGGACATTTGAAACCATTTTCAACGCTTGTTGGTGCAAATAATGATGTCCGCCATCGTCTTAAGGTTAACCTTTTATTTTATAAATGCATTTAATAACACCTACAAACAGACTGACTGTGAAAGATTAAATACAAGCAGATGAGATCTAAAAACACCACTCGCACACAGCGGAGGTTGAAAAACTGTGTGGCTTCCCAGATCCTAATTCCTCCATCCCCCTCACCTGTGATTCCCTTTCTAACCTCTGATTAGCACACATACACACAGGTGCGCAGGTGACGTAGCGAGCATTAAAAAAAAGCTCTCTAAAGTTGCTTTAAGTATCTGTCAAACTAAAATCGAAAGCGCGATATGGCTTTGTGCCCTGATCAAATTGCAGAAGACTGCGATTTCATTAAATAAGTATAAAATAAGATATTAAATAGTAGGTATAAACATAAAAAGTATATCTCCCCTGCTGTTAAAAAGTAAGTAAGTAACTTTTACTACATTTTAAAACTACTTTTGACTTTGTAGATTATTATATGCTAAAAAGTTATATGTGTGATACAGAAATAAATAGACCAATAAGAGATTATGATTGATAGTGTTTTGTGCTCATTGCAACAGAGTTGCGTGCAGTCATAGAGGTGTTGGTTAAAAGTTCTCCGGGCGAGACACATCTGCATTCCCCGAACAATGGAAACTGGTTTAGCTTAAGCGGTAAATGTAAGATAGTTAAAGGTACAATATGTAACATTTCTGCATTAAAATGTCTAAAAATGACTATACCTATGTTATATATTTTGATGAGTTGTGTACTTACACTATCCTAAATATTTCCAACAACGTTCAAAGCCAGAGAAATCTGTTATTTTATTTTAATGACACGGCCCTTTTCATTTAGTCGCCTGTCAGTGGCGTCCTATAACCTTTGACCCCTCTGGTTCCTCTAACTCCCATCAAAACATGGCACTCAGATGATATGTTCGAGAGTAATCGTAAATCATACAATCTCACAGAAAGAATAACACTCAGTAACTGTTATACAGCTTGCTTTCTGCCCCACAGCATCATTTTGTCATTGATTACATGCCACATACAACACAGTAATACAGCAGAGATCTTATTTATTGATACATTTCAATATCGATTGATCCAGCTTAAAGGAACACGCCGACTTATTGGGACTTTAGCTTATTCACCGTAACCCCCAGAGTAAGACAAGTCCATACATACCCTTCTTGTGTCCGTGTGTGTTGTAACACTGTCTGACGGTTCCACCGGTAGCTTAGCTTAGCACAGAACCTGCAGGTAACTGGTTCCAACTAGCCTACTGCTCCGAATAAGTGACAAAATAACGCCAACATGTTCCTATTTACATGTTGTGATTTGTATAGTCACAGCGTGTACAAATAACAACGTAACATGAGACACAGCCATCTTCTAACCGTAAACAAACCGGGAACTATATTCTCAGACAGGTTTGCTGCAAAGCAAATCACTCCGCCCAAGTAGCAGAAGTATCAGAGCTTCGCTTTTCTGAGAATATAGTTCCCAGTTTGTTTACCGTATAAAAGAAGGGAACATCCGATAAAATATTTTGTCGCTTTCACCCGCGAGCGTCATCGTGTAAACCGGGCCTTAGTCTCTGCTTTGTGATCCCACAGATCTGCAGATCTGTGTCTGTAACTCTCATGCTTGTCTAATTAAAACGTACTCGTTTGAACAAAATAGTACTATCGTCTCATTGATTATTGTGTGGGATCGGTGTAAAACCAATTCAGTAATACGCGAGGAAGAATAATTTAAGTCAGGTTTTGGTATCCTTTTTAGGGACACATGGGTGGATTTCCCCACCAACTTTTACCTGAGGAGATTTTTAAACCGGTAATGGTACTTTTACTTAAGTAGAATATGTTTGTACTCTTTCCACCTCTGGTGCAGCATATGTGTAAAATTACCAACCTCTAATGGTGTGTGCCTTCCATTTTCCCTCCATCTCTGCCCCTCTGTGTCCTGGAGTCATGTGGAGCCACAGAGAGATGAGTGATGAAATCACCGGAGAGGGAGTTCGCAATGGGACTGCTCCGGCTAATGTTTTGTTTGGTATTAACATGCACAAGGCACTTAAACTCCCACTGGTTTGGATGAAAAAACATTTGGAATAGGGCTCATCAATCAAAGGGCACACACACAGGAGCTGTCAAAATCCTGGGGTGCTTTGTGTATTTGTGTGTGTTACATTGCTCAAAGGAATTGGTATTATAAAGGAGAAACTGTCTCTATCCTCTACAGCTGTAATGATCCATTTTAATCTCTTCCATGTTTGAGACCAGAGGAGGGTCGTGAGCACATGTGGTGCACCTGGACAACCCTGAAGCCCTGGTTTCTACACTACACCCCGCATATCCACCTTATCATAAGGTTGTTTTTTTATGGATTTCAGTGTGGAAGACACACTTCATTATGTTGTTGTACTGGAATAAAAACTGTAGTCATTTGTTTTCATATGGCTACAAATCAAAACACATTTGTGGAAATCATGATTTTATTTTAAGATCACTATTTTGCAAAAAAAAAGGTGAATGGGTGAATAGCTAATACCTGCATAAATCACGCTTATACGTAATTTATGCTTCTGCGTAAAATGTACGCCGTGGCTATGTACCGGACCCTAGGCCGTAGCCTGACCTGCACCTCTCGAAAAATGTAACTACACGTCGCGGCGACACACGCCGCTCCGCCATGGCTTGACTCATTTCCTGGTTCTCCTTCTCCATAAACAACATGAAATCAAGGAGAGGGTTAACTTTTCCTGCTACGGATTGTCACTACTCGCTCCGAAGCGTCACTCTCTCTCTTCACTTCTCCCTCGCTTAACCACACACTCCCCACACACACATGCTGGCTAGAAATATGTTGTACAGTTTTTGAACAATTCGGCATCATACTTACAAAACATATCAAAAAAGATAATCATTTCCATCCAAGGAGCATTAATGATAAAAAAAGAAGAAAGGCACTTCAATACACAAAGAGAAAAAGAAGGTATGAGAAGAAAGCAATACGAAATACAGAAAATACAATACAAAGACAAGGTGAAATGATGCACACACCAGTGCACAATTATAAACTTCAGGCCACTTACATAGGCTACGGCGAAAGCTCTGCGTGGAGCCTCCTCACAACCATAAATCACGGATAAAATGATAGAAGCTGATATGTTGAGACCAAGGGTTACTCAAATGTTTCCGGTGTTTGGTGTTTTAAGCCCCCAACGTCGTCTTCCAGGCACCGATGCCCGGAAGGCACTAGGATTAGGCAATGGTTAGGGTTAAGGCTAGGGTTAGGTGCCTTGAAGTCGACGGTCGCAGCGCTGCCTTGAAGTCGACGTTGGGGGCTTAAAACACCATCGAGCAATATTCCCCTGAGAGACTTAGGGTTTTGAATGAAGGTATGTTGTAATATAGGTACTTACTTAAGTAAAGGCTCTGAGTACTTCTTTTACCAATGACACTACTGTAGTGTTTTGGGGACGCATGAAAATTGCTTTCAAATAAATGTATGCAATTTTTGGGTAAAAGATGGATGTCATTTTTAAAGGGGAAGAACACTGATTCAAAATACAACAAATACAGGAACTCATGCCCAGACGGCCAGACCTCTTGTAATTGTAGAAAGTTAGGTTTGGTTTCTATAAAAATATTGATTAGTGGAGCTTTAAATAATTACAGCGTACAGGTTGGGTACCAACAGAAAAAGTAGGAAAAAAAGGGTGACATTGATATTTTTGATGAAAATATAAGGTTATGGTATATGTACACTTACTAAAATTTGGTTAGCTTCAGTAATATTTCGAGGTAGAAAGATTGGAAAGGATAGTTACAGGTTACAGGTAAGTAGGCCCACGGCATAGCCCTATAAAAAATACAGTATGTTTGTTCCAGTATGTGTTTTCATTAGGGGAAAGGGAAAACGACAAAAAAAAACATTATAGAGATGAGTGAATATCTTCAATTGTACAGACACACTGTGCCATGGCCAGACTGTGTTCACACTAATTGTGATTTAACAGCTTCTGTGAATGTCAGGTACATGTCATAATGTCATAATCTATATAAAACAAACAGCAACATGTGGATGTAGATGCGTTTAAGGGTAATATCAGTGTGAACAGTGTTAACAGATTGGCTCCTTGGTGTTTTACCAGCAGAGAGCAGCATGGAGTAACCTGAACAGAGTGTGTCTGTGTGAATGTCATGGGGTAGGTTACTGGTTGTATCACCCCTTAATTCCACCATAACTCTGTGCTGTACGAAGTGACATTTGTTGTTTGAACTTACTAACAACCGCTAAGACAAAAGTAGGAATGACCTGATCATGGTTTTTTGCTCCTAATCCCAATCTCAGTCCTTTTATATAATGAAGTCTACATAATACAGCAATGTATACTTAGGTCACAGTAAATCTACATCAGCCTACAGTTGAACTGAATTTTGAATTCCCCTCCCTTTGCACACAAAGCATACAGTAGCATTCGCTATCAACTATAATCGCTTTAAGTCATCTGTCCCTTCACAATTTCTTTTGAACATTTGGGAGGACCCATTGTGTTTGTGAAGAGAAGTGTCAGTGTGGTGGCAGACTTTGCAAATGATTTTGAGATCTTGAACAAAATATTGTTTTAAGCCAGCACTAACAAAAGCAATACTGATGCTTCTATGTGAGAGTAGCGGGCTTATTTGTCCATGTCCAGGTGCCCATAGTCTCAAAATACATACATTTTAAACACTATGGATACAAATGTCACGTGTCTTAATTTGGCAATCAACTCATTTTGAATTCAGACATTTTTGTTTGCTCCTTTGCATGAACACCCACATCCAGCAAATGTATTTTCTGTAAAGTTCATGCCTCGACCTGAAATCTTTCAAACCATCAACAGGTAGATATTTGGGACTTTTTAGTTGGACACATGCGATTTTTGAGTTCATAAAGTTCACAGAGGTCTTGTATTTCGGTCACAGTCCTTCAATATTGCAGCTTCTTCCCTGCTTTGTTGTAAAGTGTCTAGGTCTTAGATACTCCTTGTCATGTCTTCTTTTATATGATTTCCCAAGCCACGGGTCCCCAGAAGGCTAGCCTGAAGGAATATCAAAAAGAGCAATTTGACTGGGCCTTTGAAATGCTTAGCTGTAATGTCAGTCCAGGGCTCTTTCAGATAGAAAGGAAAGGGAAATGTCAGTGCAGATTTCTATCAGCCAAGTCAACAAAAAGTGCCCTCTTGGTGGCCAGCTGGGCCTGCCAACAGGACAACTGCCCTTTTATTGCTCATATTTTTAGCGCTTTTAGCCAGGATTTGGACATTTTAACATTCAATGTGCACACGTTTCCCCCCTCAGGGAAAAGGACACCAAAACAAAAACTCTTAAGTAACAACATTTACTTGTTGGAAAGGTAAAACTTTTTCGTTTATGTCGATCACTGCGGGGTAAGGACAGATTCTCTTCAACTGTCACCTTAAAAGTGTCTCTGTCTGTAGGAGTCACAGTGAACATTGACATGTAACTGATTTAGTGAGTGAAGTTACTTGCAGTTCTTCACATAGGACTCAAATACATTTTACTAAATAGTCATAATAATTGGTATTTTATAGATCTTTTCAATTGTTACATTTTTGGCAAACATAAATCTTATTTGGCAGCCGTTGTGCCATTTACAACCCGGGGGGGGGGGGACTCGGACTGTTGTTTGTGCATATGCACTAAACAGCAGCTTGGAGTATTCAGCCTTCTTGGAGACCCTGAATAGAGTCCTGTATGGGGCATGTATTTGGAGTATCAATAAAATACTTGAAACTTGTATGTAGGTACCAGGGAAGAGTGGTTAGTAATTAAGGGGGGAACAAATTTGTGTTCAGAAGGGACTTAGAAAGAAATAACAATGGACGTATTTTTTAAATTACTGAGTAGGCTACTTATTTGATAAATACTAGGTATGGTACTATTGTTATTGTTAATGTGGTATATAGGTACAGCATGGTAACAAGATAGAAAAATTGTGGGAACCGGTAATCACAAATATTGTTATTAAAGTTATGGTATAATTTATTTCAGGATTACAGTATATTTACAAAAAATAACATTTACAGATTACTTATTATGTATATGTTTTATATATATACTTAGGAACATTAATGCAGTTGTGTTGTCCAATGTAGGGTCCAAATGTTTGAAACTGATGTTAGAGAAGAACCTAGACCAGATATATCTTGTCATATCATCAGATCATAAAGAGTAATTGAAACAAATACATTTCAGTTAGAAGCAAAACATATCTAAAGGCTTATTGGACATTGTACAGTTTAAAGAATAGTGTGGCAAGCTATTCCTGACTCACAATCACAGTCATAACAACCTTTTTCGAAAAGCAAGAATCCAGCTGAGGTAATGACTTTGACATTTTAGCACACTACCATCAGGACAAGGTGTTCAAACTATGGGACGAAGTATCACTAGTACAGTCCAAGGTTATTATAGTTTTGCATTTTTCATTAGTTTTTGTTTTTATTTCGTTTTGACTGTTTTCAAATTCAGTTTAGTTTTATTTAGTTTTTAAAGCAGGTTTGCTAGTTTAGTTTAGTTTTTATTTTTTGAAAATGCTTTGTTTTAGTTTACTTACATATGATGAGCATTAATAATGAGCACACTAAACGGTCTACATAAGTGCAAAATGTGTCGTGTGTCAGGAAAAAACCTAAATAGCCAGTAGACTAAAGAAGACATAACATGAACAGGTGTTTTGAACTTTGGTTGAGTAAAGTGGCGAACTTTTTGAAGTCAGTCGACTCACACAGTTGTGTAGACATCCCAGTATCAATACACATACCGGTATTAACCCACGCTTCCTCCTGCTTGTGGTGTTCCTGCGTATTTACTAACCAGCAGCTATCGGGTGTGAAAGCCCGTCTGTAGTGTTCTCTGTCCTGCTGTTGTCTCTGTCATACTGCCTGGCCCCCATGAGATTCTGCAACCAGTGGCAATCCCATATTGCCACAGTCTGGGACCGAACTCTATCCTCCAAGATGACAACGCTTGCCCCCACAGGGCGGGGTTTATCAGAGGCTACCTCCAGAATGTGGGAGTGGAGAGGATGGAATGGCCTGCCAGCAGTCCTGACTTCAACCCCATTCAACACTTGTGGGATCAGCTTGGGCGTGCTGTTTGTGCCAGAGTGACCCACACAACCACGTTGGCTGACTTGCGACAAATGCTGGTTGAAGAATGGGATGCCATCCCACAGCAGTGTGTGACCAGGCTGGTGACCAGCATGAGGAGGAGGTGCCAGGCTGTTGTGGCTGGTTCTTCTACACGGTACTGAGGCTCCTGTTT